>NW_015536561.1:1269230-1307676 GCF_001515605.1 Sinocyclocheilus anshuiensis
TTTATTCGAAGCTATCTCTTTGTGAAAAACTGTCTATGAAAAGTTTCTCTGTCAATGTTCCCTCATGCTAATATTAAATAAAATAAGGAAAATTCTAAATGAAAAATGCTTAATGGCTCTTTTTGGTTCTTTCGCTGTTGTAAACTATAAGGACCTTTGAAATAACTGCAATAATTTGGCGAAGTGATATGGACATGTAATGCGGTCAAGACCTGCCTGGAACTACTTTTGCCCCTGAAAATAATAGCACAGCTTAGAATGTTCATCAGCCAATCAGATTCAAGCATTCAGCAGCCCCATAGTATAATACAATATAATTGTAAGACATTCTATGATTCTAAGGCCACTATAAAAGTTATTTAAATGAGTTTTTCGAGTTGGTCCTAAATTTAGAATATATTTAAAAAAGTTTGTGAATAGTACTCTCTGTCTTTTCCATTCAGTTAAGGAATATAATGTTGTCAATGTCATTTTGTTTAATCAATAAAGAAAACAAAACAGTCTATTATCAGTTCTGACAAACTCTTGGGGCCAGTTCTGATAATGTAATTCAGTTCTTGCATCAAAGTTGCCCATTAAAATGCCCGCCTTGAGAATATGAGGTTACCTTGTCCCATTGTGTGTGTTGCTACTCAGGCTAACATTAACTGTTCACTGACGGCATAAAATTGAGCGTATACTGAGCTCAGTTCCACGCCTCTAGGGCCCCAGATCACTAATCATTTGATGCTGAAAGCAGCCGCTCCCTCTGCCGCAGGAACGAAGGGTCAAACGCATGTTAGAGGCGAACTGCTTCTTACGCAGGACACGTCTTTCCCCACGTGCCTCTGAAGCAGCAGGGGACCCCATCGAGAGCAGGAATAGAGCAGTGGAGGAGAGGAGTGAAATAATTTCATCTCCTGCACCGTAATGCTTACCCTTAAATCAGCCTGTGAGGAGTGTGCCAAGGCTTGGGGAACAGGAGGGAGGCAAGAAAAGCTGGAAAGAAAGACAACGGTAATATCGGCCCTGCTTTGATGAAAGATCTCAGGCAGTGGACACACAGAAACAGATCTATAAACAAGTGGATGATGGAAATAGAAAGAAACGTATAGAGAAAAAGCTAGAAGAAGAGATTAAGAATATGATGGGAAAGACATTTTGTAGTCAATGGGACATTTTGTCAGTCACATTCTTTCTTGAAGAACATTTCCACCCCATCTCATTTACATTTATTCATTTAACAGATGTTTTTATCCAGGCAATTACAAATGAGGCACATCACAAGCAATTTGTCATAGGATCTCAAATTAAGTAATTGTGTTTGATGACATTCTTTGACAGAGATGACATTTGAAACGTTTTGGGAATAAAATGGTTATGTCTATTTTCACACTTTTTGCATAATTCGCATAATTACAGCTTGATTGGAAATTACACAAATAAAAATATTCTGTTAAGTGATATTTACCTTTTTTTTTGTTGTTGTCTTCACACGTCACGTCTTGACAGCTGTAATTAAAAACAACAACAACAATATATTAAAAGGGCTTATGTATTTCACTTGGTTTTATCATAGTTTTAAAAATGTAATTATATTTCATTTTGTATTTTCATATTTAAGTTTGAAAGTCTTGGACGATACAATACATAAAATAACAAAATTAATTTGAAAAATAACAAATATAAATGATGAAGGCATGAAAGATTACAATAAAGTTTTAATAAAAGAAAGAAAGAAAAAGGCTAAATCTGCTAGCATCAACTCCTGGGATACAAAAGTGCCCAGATTTGGAGAAACACCCTGTTAGCACAAGTTATTAAACTCAAAAAAGCTTGCATGTTCAACCTGAGGGCTTATAATATTCCTTCAGGAAAGTCTCTCTAAAGGTCTATTCCAATGGAATCTGAATTTTTGGCCTGAAAAAAATATTCCAAAACAAAACAAAGCATCACTACATACTTCTTCACACTAAAATATTGCGATATTGCAATGCACAATATTATGTTGCAATAACATGACATTTAATTCAGACACTGATTTTTAATTGTCTGGACACTGAACAATTCTTTCAGGGATCTGAACTTTTTCCGAGCAACCTGGCATTAAGCTCTGTGTGAATTTGTTGTGTGTTTCGGTGCGAAAAATATGAAAAAAAAGGTGAATATTTCATACTTTCCTGTTGTTTATTCACATCAGACCATGAGCAATACCTTTCTCTGGGCCAATGAGATTATGTATGTGAACTAGAGATAGCCCACACATCTTGATGCAAGTATGTAACCTTAAAAAACAGACGCGGTCAAATGCATCTGCCCTTCTTTCGAGGGTTTCCATTGGTCCGCCTGAGATGAAAGTGGGTCACAGAGAGCTGGGAGAAGGTGCTGGCATGCTGCTCACTTGGACCCAAATGAACTGTAAAATGGCAGTAAATGAGTTTGAGAGAAACTGGAGCCTCTCTACACGCACCAACCTATAAACAAAACAGAAAAACAGACAGTGAGAGAGAGAGAGAGAGAGAGAGAGAGAGAGATGGAAAACTCAACCAGCAACCCAGCAGGGTCTCTGCAGCCATTCCTAATCTGGCTCTTTTATCCGGTCCCTGTGGTCAATGCCATCTGTGTGGAGTCCCATGGCAACTTCCTCAAGACCAACACACACATTTTGAGGAGCGAACAACCTTCCAGCCGGCAGATCTCTGGTTTCTTGGAGAGCTTTTGGAACTAGTTTCTCAGTTAAAAGAAAATAGCTTGATGGCTCACTGAGGCAGAAGGGCTGGCAGACTCTGACTAGTTATCCACCACATCAAAGTGCCCATACACAGTCTCTTCCACTTGACTGGGATTTGTCTTGCCGCAGATTTCGAGATGTAGTTTCGGGGCTGCTCTTTGAAAAAATGCAACACGTCACCATTGAAATCCAGAGATCATGCTATAGACGGACTCCCGTGCCCTGGTCAAGACTGGTGTCAATCCTTTAAACCCCTACAATGCATTTCAACAGCTTGTCTGGACCGATTTCCTGTCTGATCAATCAATTACCGGTGACCTGCATAATCAAAAATCCCTCACTTGGGGTACATAGAAAAACAGACAGGTCTGAAAATAAGGCTCTAATCTAGCACTACTCAACACTGTTTTGTGACAACCGCAACTGCAATAGTAACAAACATGTCACCTCGAGTCAATAAGAACTGAGACTGAAAGGTACAGTACAACCACTTATACCAGATAATAGTAGAAATGTGATGCGATTGCTAGAGACTTCGCTGTACCGTTATTATTTAAAAAATATCACACTAAGCATAAACAATAGCATACACTTCAGAGTTTATCCGTTTTTCAGAGTTTAGTTTGTTGGTTGTTGTCAATTGCCTAGGGAGCTCAAAACTTGCTGCATTCAAATCAAATTTAACGTGTATTAATATAGAATTGAATGCACATTAAATAATGGACTTTGAATTCTAAATTTATGCACATTAATGTACATTTAATTCTAGCAGTGCACAATAAAATCGATGTTATTGGACATTATCGCACATATCGGACAATTCTATATTAATGCACATTTCATGAACATAAATTCCAAATAATTACACAGTAATGTGCATTGATTTTTATATTAAATGGACATTAATGCACATACAATTCTATATTAATGCACATTAATACCCATGAATTTAACTTTAAATTCTATTACACTCTAAAAAAAATATTTTCAAAGCTGTAAATAAAGTTTAATAAAAACTTCATTTAAAAAATAAAATTTAAAGTACATTAATGTGCACTAATATAGATTAATATAGAATTTCTGCATGTGAATGAATATAGAATATAAATTCATATACTGTAGAACTCAATGTGCATTATAATGTATTAATATTAGTTAATAAATAATAATTATTGATTAACATTAATAATATTAATGTACATGAAATTCTAAATTAAATGCACATTAAATTCTATATTAACCACATTACTGACCATTTATGTAGAATTTAATGCACCCTACTGCAGGTTTTAATGTGCATTAAATTTTACTAATGTGTGTTAATGTGCAGAATTTGATTTGCAGCTATACTGTGCTATTTGAAGTTTTTGAATTGATATCATATTTATCAGTGGTAAATAATCTTCATTAAGTTCCAAATAAAAGGCAACAAATGTCATTCAAGTATACCTTTCATTTGTAAAGTATTGTCAAAAAAAAAAAAAAAAAATCAGGTTCACAAAATAATATATACTGCAATATAAACATACTCATAAGATTTTGGTAATACAAAAATATTAAAAAAATTAGCCCTGCTGTGATCCCTGCATTGTCGTTACTGCACCATACAGTATTCATCTGTAACACTGAGTCCTGAGCAGCTGAACACATAAAAATAGGCCATACGTACACACGTGCAGAATGGGTTGTGGGGAGGAGGAAAGCAATGAGGGAGGGGTGGGCTATCAGTTCTCGTTCAGCTCCAGCATAAGCATCTCACACACCACAGCTCATTCGCTCATCACACCTCATTACCGGGCCACATCGACACAAGCTGATTGGCTGAAACCAATCAGATGGTGAAATGAGTATCTAAAGGGGAAAAAAAAGCATTTCTCTCTCTCGTCTCTCTTTTATTCCACTCTTTCTATCTTATTCCCTTTCCTGGTGCAATGAAAAATTAACTTGCCCTGTATGGCGTCCCGGAAAAATTGCAGATGCTTCACACACAAAAGGCAGTGCATGAGTGCCATTACCTCAACTTAATCCAGGCTATTTTCTCCATTTCCGTTCGCCTCTCTCACCTGCAGAAAAACACCAAATCGGGTCGATCTAAACCATGAACAGATGGAAATTCATATGGATTAGCTGGAGCTTCCTGGAGGGGGTGAAATCCTCGTATGAGATTTGGCTAATGCATCATCAGCATCATCAAAGCCTCACTGATGAAGTCGTCAGGGGCTGGAGGACAAACGGCCCTTGACCTGCCACTAATGGATGTAAAATTCAGTGAAACAACAATTACAGCCTGTGATTTACCATGACAACCAGCACTATCATGACATTACTGCTATTACTACAGGAAATGGCACTCATAATATTAGCAGCTATAACTACTACCTCCACCAGTGGTGTACTGCAAAATGTAAGGCTTCGACCATTAGCAGTAAAAACATGAAAGTTTTCAGCAAAATAGAAGCAAAATTAATACTTTTATTCAGAAAGGATGCATTAAATTGGTCAAAAGTGACAGTACATACATTTATTATACAGAATATTTTTATTTGAAATAAATGCTTTTTTAAAAATTCTTTTGAACGTTCTATTCATCAAAGAATCCTTTGTATCATGTTTCAACAAAAATATTAATCAGCAACTGTTTTCAACATTAAAAATAAAGAAACGTTTCTTGAGAACCTAATCAGCATATTAGAATGATTTCTGAAGGATCACTTGACGCTGAAGACTGGAATAATGAATGCTTAAAATTCAGCTTTGTCATCACAGGAATACATTATATTGTAAAATATAATGAAATAAGAAAACAGTTGTTTTAATGTGCAATACAGAAACTCGCTGATCAGATCACAGACACAGAACAACAACACCCGGACTCTGTTTTAATCATTCTCGGGGACTTTAATAAAGCCAATCTCTCCCGTGAACTGCCAAAATACAGACAGCACATCACATGTCCCACCAGAGACAGTAATATATTGGATCACTGTTACACCACAATAAAGAATGCATATCACTCTGTTCCACGGGCAGCTTTGGGGCTCTCTGATCACTGTTTAGTTCATCTAATACCTACAAAAACGGTCTATTGTAATATACCTGCACATACAACTGTCAATTTATATATTTTTATTCCTTATTTACTTGTTCTATTTTTATTATCTGTGTTTTTTGTTCTGTCACTGTCATTCTGTTACACTGTGGAAGCTTCTGTCATGAAAACAAATTCCTCGTATGTGTAAACATACCTGGCAATAAAGCTTATTCTGATTCTGATTCAATAATAACTGTTTTACTGGATTTTTGATCAAATAAATGCAGCGATTGTGAGCATAAGTGACTTCTTTCAAAAACATTTAAAAAATTTCATACTGACCCCAAACTTTTGAACGGTAGTGTATAATAATAATACCATTTCATATATCATTACAGCTAGCACTGTCATTTTGGTTACAGCTAATACATTAATGCTACTAGGGCCATTTCCTCTTTCTTCTCAAATGGCCACACACACACACACACACACAATCTTCCATCTGTTAAAATACTCCCATTCAACAGCAGACACTTTTGATATCAGGTTTTCAACATGGGAACAAAGAGTTAAATATTTCAGTCTGAAAAGCTAGAAGGCTATTCTCACAGACAACTGCAGTCACGCGCTTTAAAAGACTCACTCCATGTACTAAACCCAAAACCTTGTCTTCCAAACCACTGCTTTCTTACCTCTTTCTGATTGAACATTCTCAGAAAAGTGCTGCTTTACTACTTGAAAGGGAGATCGAGATAGTAAGGGAGTAATAGAAAGTGATGGGAACGGGAGAAGAAAGGCGAAAGAGAATGGAAAGGAGAGAAAAAAAGTCTTGGTTGCTGCGCACCATGAGGCTTATCAGAGGGCAAATAATACGGGAAACCGCTAGCGCTCTGCGTTTTCTTTCACACGTTTCCTTCCCTCCCTCCCTCCACCCCTATTATCTTGTTCATCTCACACTAATGCCTCTCCCCCGTTCCAACAAAAACCCTCACTGAGACGCCGAGCCTTCAAAGGATTATTAGAATTAATTTGTTGACGGTAGGTGAGAGACTGCGAGAGCATACCACGCATAAAAGATGTGAGAAAATGATGAGATTAACAGCCTACTGTCTAATATTTCACACATGTACACACAAACGGAATGTAATTCATCGTGCCATTATGGTCGCAGCCTCTCCATCTTTCTCTCCTGGATATTTGTTATGGTCGACAGTGCCATTGGTTCCACCATTTGTGAACTCTCGGACTGCAAGACGAATCCCTTAAAGGCCCGTTCACATCAACGCCTGATAACGTCCTGTTTATTATAAGCTCACTGCAAGTTACATTGTCTACCGCTATGAATTATCGAGCTCTTTAAAGCAGGATGGATTCTGATTGGCTGTCAATGTTTTATTGTTCATCACCTGAAAAAAAAACTTTCCTCTGTGCCTTTATCATTATAGTTGTGGTGTGAACTCTGCTATTCCTTTAAATTTAGAGGGGTTTTTAACTGTAGCTTTAGTTATTGTCCTTGATGGTGAACAGGCTTTTATTCTGCAGCTCAGAGTTTAGCTGTCACATCTTCTAGAGTAGCTTTTTGGTCCTTGATAAGAGTTAAGGGTCGTCTTCCTCTATGTCACACGAGTTGAAACCATCAGCAAGAGTTTCTCCACAGGCTCCACAGTTTCAAGGATCAAGGGTATGACCTAGCTTGCCTTACCCTTACGAAAGCACTCCGGCATCAGCACTGGCCCAGCAGGACGCCCCCTTTGCCCGGAAAGTGAGAGATCCACCCATGGTGGTGAGAGTGTTGTTTTAGAAGAGCAAAGGTTAAGAAGTTCACAAATAAACACATCTCAAACCTACTCCATCACAAGGTCTCAAGGACTTCCTGTGGACACGGTCAGAAATAAAGAGCTCACGGAATGCAAACACATGTTTTACCATTGAAACATTTTCTCTGTAAGTTCAGGCTATTATCATTCTGTCAAAGTCAAAAACTGTCCGCGTGCCCATGTCAGGAAAGCATGAATTGGTATATAAATGTCGAGGCAACCCAATAAAAATGGTTTTCCCATTGATTCTGAGTCACACTGGAGTGGACTGGATGACTCAAGGATTGATGGAGCTCTGGTTGAAGTTCATTCATGCATTCATTCGGTCTACGTCAACCCATCAGATGCTATCAAATAAAACTAAAAATCTTGAACTGGCTCACTTGAGCTCTATAAATCCTCTTGCTTTTGAAAGGCCTACAGCAAAATGGTCACATTGAGAAGTGTAAAGACGAAAATGATTGTCTTCACAACGATTGTTCTCTCAACTTCTCAGCTGCTGGTGAACTTGATTTAGCACCAGAGGATCCATGGGAAATGTAATCTCTCGAGGGGCGTGTGCCATCGGGAAATCCCTTCTGAATGCTTTTATATGGTTGGAGTGTTGCTGAATGGGAAAGAACAGCTTTGAGATAAAGAGTACAGCAGTCTTTGCTACTAGTGCATGTTCAGAACTCGAATGTGTTAGAGAACTGTATGAATTGAAAACATCAGTCATTTAATTAATATTGCTTGTCTGATTAATTCCAACTTCTCAGCTGCTGGGGAACTTGAAAGGCTCCATGGAAACTGTCATCTCTCGAGGGCTGTTGAAGAATCCTTTCTGGAGGTTTTCTGAAGGTTGAGAGAGAATTGTTGCATTAGAGAAAACGATTTTCATAACAACATGAATATAGACAGTATTGTTTGGTTGGTCTTGCCTTCTACTGAGGCTTCATGCAAACTGTCATCTTTCAACAGCCATTGAGGAATGCAGACATTGCAGTTTGGTTGGCCTTGCCTTCAGTGTTTGAATCTTGACTGTGTTCACATCAGGAAATGTTATGAAATAAATAGAAAATGTTCCAGTAAAAGTTTTATTTTTTGACTAATACTTCCCAACTGCTGCTGAACTTGATTTTTGAGGTTCCATGTGAACTGTCATCCATGTCCACATCAGGAAACTTTATAAATTCAGTGACTTCTCAATAACAAAGATTTTGTGATTAGTGAATCTTGTCATCTAAAGGGAAACATAAGGCTACATGGGAAAAATAATCTATCAAGGGCCATTGAGGAAACATCATGAATATACACAGTCAAGTATGTTTGGCCTTACCTGCTATGTCTGGATATCAGCCTCGAGCGACCTATCAATAAATTAAACCTCAGAAAATGCACTCATGTTCAGGAAGGTACACTAGCTGTGTCTTTGCTTAGAGGTGTATAAGCATGCTTGTGTTTGTGAGGTAAAAATCAATCCATTTGAATCACTTTGCAGCAATGGATTCCAGTATTCTCGAGTCTTTTTCTCAAACAAGACGCATGGATGAAGGTATTGACAAAGGAGTGATTTATTTTCTAGGACGTCTCTCTTTAGCTCAGCAACACGAATGCCTTTCAGTTCATCCCGACAATGCTGTTCCCAACCCATCCAGCAGAGGGAAACATAGCGCTTCTGTTCAACAAAGCCAGCGGGAAGAGAGCCTGATGCAGTCTCACTACACACAAAACAAAGAGTGTTCCAAATCAACAAAGCGTGACTGTGTGGAGCCTTAGTTCAGCCACCAACTCATTTCAATCCTCAACGGGGGAAATTACGATTATTCTGTTATTATTGTTTGTTTTGACTAAGGCGATCGAAAAACAGAAGCATGTGTGCACATCAGATGGTTGGGAGAACAGTTTGGAGGGAGAGCCGTTTACTACTTCAAAGCCGGGTATTATTGTATTTTTACGTAAGTTGATTACGACAATACGAGGAATCTCACAGGAGCTCCAGTGGTGGGCTCAGGCGTCTCTTTGTGATGGAGCTTCTCTCTTTTTACATATTAACATGACCTTTTAGGCCCTGCATATGCGCCGATGCTCTCTGTAACAAGGGAGCACTTACTATAACATGCCGGCAGGCCCTCATAGAACAGACAGAGTCCCATCTGTTAGGAACAGAGTCAGTGTGTATGTGTGTGCGCTCTTTTTCCACTTTCCAGGCGGTGTCATGGTACTTACACTTCAATGAAGACCTGGTTCAGACGGAGGGTGTACTCAACTTTTGAGAGTTGAGTAACTTGTTGCGACATGTGCCAATGCTCATCAAATCATTGTGGATGTATGCAGGATTGTGGTGTGGTCAGCTTCTCCATCTTCTGCACTGACTGCTGGGATGCCAAAAATGAGCTGATGGACTATTTACTGTTGACAGGGTAAAAAGGAAGAGAGAACGCAGCTTGGATCCTGCTGATATGCTTCATATCCATGGCTCATGCTACTGAATGCGTTGATAAGTGCTTGATGTTGTGCTTTCATCTCAGATGATTGTGCGGTTATAAAACAACTCATTCTTCAAGTATTAACATTTGAAATGTAAAGTGAATTAAATTAATCACAAGGCATAACAATGAATAACAAACACTTAAGTGAGTTACTGATTACAGAATTGAAAGGTCAGTGCTGTTTCTCTGCAGCAGAGATTTGAAATCGCAGCCCTTCTGACCCAAACGTCTCAGCTACAACTAGTGTACCGAAAACTATATCAAAATCAGTTTTCAAACATTTTGCACATAATGAACAAATGTAAACATTTAAATATTCATTTTCATACCGCTAGGGTATAATGGCAGAAATAGAGACTAGCCAAAAAAGCTGACAAAATGTCACAGCAGCAGCTAGGAAGTTTCACAAACCAACCAACAAACAAAAATGTATCAGTTAATTGAGCAATAAGATGAGCTAAGTAACTATTACAATTAATATATACACACATGCCCCTGTACAACCTTGTTGGTGCATTCCAATGAAACAATGAAAACCTCTGCTCTAGAGTAGCTAGTCTTAAAGGGATAGTTCACCTTCAGTTGCTGGTCCCCATTGACTTGCATAGTGTGTTTATTTTCATACTATGGAAATCAACGGGGACTAGCAACTGAAGGTGAACTATCCCTTTAAGGGTTGCCAAAGATTGATTTCAGGACCCTGGACAGCACCACTGAAAACTGACCGTTCCTTACATTAGTGAAGAGTTACCTAACTGCATAATATAGTTCAACTCAATGCTGTTTTTTCCCCTCCATTACCTTAAAACTTGGAAGGTGAAAACCTTGCGCTGTTTTGCATTTCACAGGTCTGTTTGATGTTTTCATTTTTACCCATTCCTTTTCTCTCTCCACCTTTGGATGATTGTAGCAGCAGAGTGAGCGAGAATCATATGTAGGTCTTAAAACAGTCTCTGCATGGTACAGATAGCGCAGAGAATTAACGTCCATTTCACGGCGTGGCAGCCACAGCCGGACAGGTCCGGAGAGGTGCGCCTTAGCCTGCCAATGAAGATGGGAGAGGCCAGCCGCCCCGGAGACACTCAGTAATTGTGCTGCTCTGAAGTGCAGGTAGGTGTGCAAATTACCAAATGTGGCGTGAAAGCCCATTCGCCGGGGCTCCATCATTGTCATGCGTTTCCAAGTTTGCCGCGTTTGGTGACAGAATATTATTTCCATTTTGTGGTTTTGCTTTGGCATGGATGGTCAGAGCATAAGCTTTTAGTACAGGTGTGACATCCCCACAAAAACACCCTCAGCCAGCTGGAAGAAATCTATTCTAAGTTACCACGTCATGGAACCTGGAGATATTTTGCTGTATTATGACTCATTAATATCCTTAAAATTCAAAATCAAGCAGAATCAAAGAGCTCTACATTAAAACAACTCTGAGAAGTACTTATTCTTGGCACATTTTCTTCTTCTTCTTCTTGTTTTTTTTTTTTTACCATTAAATGTAATCAGAAACATATAAAAAGTTCATGTATAATCAAATTCCCCATTATACACTTAGAAAATGACCTAATATGCAGAACATATCAGTACCATATCAGTTATTGTCCATTATTATTATTATTATTATTATTATTATTATTATTATTTAGTGGTATTTATACTGTCTGGCTGGATATAATTAAATTATAATATTGTATTATTTTTATATTTATAATGATATATACACAATATAAAGTATATATACATGTATGTATACATCAAATTTAAGTGATTTAAAACTTGATATAGAACAATATAAGTTATTACAATCAATATATACAGTATATATATATATATTCTAAAAATAATGATAATATATAATTATAAAATATATATAATATAATGTTATATATATATATATATATATAGAGAGAGAGAGAGAGAGAGAGGGAGCGAGAGAGATTTATACTGTATATAGATTTCAATAATAATAACAATAATAACAATAATATAAAAGTATATAGTGAAAACAAATACTACAAAATATTTGTTTTATATATATTTATAGAAAGTATATTTGAACTATATATTTGTATTTTTTTCTATTATATTATTACATATTCATACTACTTAAAAACACTAATAATATTTATAATAAAAAAAAGTAATAATACTGTTAAATGTAATCTTTAGCAACTCTCAGAATGAAAATCCATTCTCATACTGTACATTATAATATTTTGAAATTTAAATTCACTTGTAGTTGTTAGTGTTTTATTTACTTAATGTACACACAATGCATTATTACATAATTTCTGACTATGTATAATTTCTGGCAAATCAGCATCATCCATAATTTTAATATATAATATCTGCACACCCATCTCTGCACTACAGTGCATTGATGCAACGTTGAGGTTCATGAAAGCTGAATTTCATGTGCCACTTTTTTCACGCCTCTTTTTGAGTCATTAGCCCCATTCTCTCCCTCTCTTTAACTGACACCTTTCCTTCCTGTGATATATTGCCTTTATTTAAGAATGTGGCACAGCGGCGTCCACATGAAAGATTGCAGCATGTCGGGTTGAAGCCGAAGGGCTGGCGAAAAATACCCACTGTACTGACTAGGGTTCAGTCAGCAAGGTGATAGCCACCACAGGGAGTGCCTGCCTGGGCCGGGCAGAGGGGTGAGCTGGCCAAGCTAGAAAAATGACCCGCTGCTTGACACATTTAACGGCGGTAGAGGAAACAGAGACACGAAGACAAAGGAAGTAAATGTCCTGTGATTCCCCCCAAGGCCCCTTCCTTTGGCATGCCACAATCTTGGCTCGTTACATGGGTTAGACTCACCTGGACTTACCGAAGCGTGTAGGTCTGGAAGGTCCACAGGTTTGTGCCACCAACACATCAGCCTGAAAGGGAACAAGATGACAGACAGGGTGAAAGAAGTAATTTCCCAGAAATCTAGAGATCTTTATATATTATCTTTATATATTATAGTTTAAAATAGTACTTTAAAACATATTGCTCAATGTTCTTGATATATATCAAGAACACTGAACAATATGTAGTTAAAACAAATACAATTAAAACAAATACAGTTTAACCAGTAATATTGTGAAATATTATTACAATTTGAAATGTTTTTATTTTAATATAATATAAAATGTAATTTATTCCTGTGATGCAAAGCTGAATTTTCAGCAGCCATTACACATGATTATTCAGAAATCATTCTAAAATGCTGATTTATTATAATTTTTTAAACAGTTGTGCTGCTTTGATGAATAAAAAGTTCAAAAGAACAGAATTAATTCAAAATAGAAATCTTTTGTAACAATATACACAACCGTTCAAAAGTTTGGTGTCAGTACGTTTCCCTCCCCCCCTTTTTTTTAAAGAAATTAATACTTTTATTATTCAGCAAAGATATATTAAACTGATAAAAAGTGAGAGTAAATACTTATATTGTTACAAAAGATTTCTATTTTGAATAAATGCTGTTCTTTTGAACTTTTTATTCATCAAATAATTCTGAAAAAATTATATAATATAATAATATAATTATATAATACTATAACAGCATTATATACATTATATTACATTATAATAAAATGTAGTAAATTTAACATATAGCAGTTACTTAAAATAAATAATATTAGTTCATGACTTGACATTTATAAACTAAAGATGGCATTTTTATTCCTTTTATCAACTGCTGAACCAAACTTTCAGGATATTACAGGCTGTGAAGTATACAGTAGGGTATGTTTTGGGATAAGAAGACCAGATGGAGTCAATATAGTAAAGAGGATGTTACTTAAACAGTTTGACTATGCCTTGTTACCTTCCTACCTCTGTGTACTAGAATTTTTCAGCTTTTCGGACATATCCAATGAATTACAGAAATCCCTAGGCCAAGATTCAGACCATCTCTTCTCAAGAACCCAGTTCAATGATTGATTTCTGTGTAAAGGTTCAAGGATTCTTCTTGAAGCTGCATATATACGTTATGAGAACCTTTCCTCTCGCCCGTTCGATTGAATGAATAATCGAAAACCATCATAAATACTGTAAGATCTGATAAGATCTTTAAATATCTTAAGATCTTTATATCTGAAGTGCACTGTTCCACTGCAAAGAAAGAAATAGAAGAAGACACTTTTAACAGGACGTAAATATTGCAGTCACATCTTCACAAGGTTACAGTTGCCAAGTATGCCAGTTGTTAACGCATTACCCTTATGCTACCATCTATTTTGAGAAAACTATATGTGACTGGAATAATAGCATCATAACTGTCTTTTCAGATGACATACGTCTCACATTACAGTTCCGTCTGCTTTGACATTGGGAAAAAATTAAAAACATACTTGTCATGACAATCTGTTATATGCGCTGTCAAATTGAAAAGATAGATGTCTCTAAGGTAATGATTCTGACAGCAGAGGTGTAAAAAGAGAAAAAAATACAACAAATACTTACTGACACCATCTCGGCCTGGGTCAGAGCCCGTCAGCGAGGCACGTCAATCTGAACCCCGGTCCAATACGCCTCTGAATGCAGCTCAGCTGTGAAATTAGAGCCCACACTGTCCCGAGAACTCCTGTGCCGCAAACCATCCATCTTCGGTCGACCTTCCTGAAAATCACAGTCCTGTCCTTCTCTCACATGGTGAGGGATGTCAGTCATGCAATCGGAATTGAAAGAGCGCCGCTGGGGCCACCTGTGGATGCTGTGTATCAAAAGATGTCGAGATCTCTATTTCTTCCATGGCGGGCTGGTATGACGGGAAAGTGAATTCTGCACCCTGTTGGTTTTGAGATTTGATAGAGTGCTTCTGCACACTCAGAGCTGTCTTATAGTCTGCTCAAATACTGTACCGCATTCGTTTGTTTTCAGTCTGCGAGAGGTACTCGTCGCGCCTGATGTATGAAAACAAATATGCCGGGTAGGTAGAAGTAGAGCGGATTTGTTAGTGTGTCTTAAAGTTTGATGAAAGGACCTCCGAAATTAATGCTTGTCTCAACCAAAAATGTACTCAACCTCATGTAGTTCCAAACCTTTATGACTTTCTTTATATTGCGAAACAAGTTATTTTGAAAAATGTCTCTTCTGTTATTTTTGTCCAAACAATGAAAGTCCGTTTTTGATAAGCAAAAACTGTTAAATATTAAAATCTCAGCTAATCAGAACATATTTGATGCTTAGAAACACGATGCTCAGAAACACGATTTATTGTGTGTTTTATCATACAACTAGCTGTCTAGCTCCAAACGTGAAGTGAGGGGAGGTTGGTGTTCTCAGAATCCTTGAATCTGAAAAGCTTAAAAGTTTACATAGGCAGTTTTGTCAAGTAAGTATAATGAGACTGACACAGCAGATCCTCATTTTCATGTGACAGAGCTTATACAAAGGTTAATTTATATGTTCAAACTTGCTAACAAAACTTGGCATTAACACTAAAGCTACTTAAAAAGAAAATACCTACATTTACTATAATAATAGTGCTAAAACCATAAAACAAGTTAAAAATTTTTGAAATTCCAGTTCCATCATCTCGAAGTCAATGTTTTTTTTTTTTTTGACTTTTGGTTAAGTGCTTGAAATAAGTTATGTGGTTTACACAAACTAAATATAGTTTCATGTTATATTCTATAACATAAAACACATCAGTAATAACCCATTGTGATTTTTTATAATTTTTTATAATTTATGATTGTGGTTTTGCAAATCAATTAACTCTAGAGTTGTCAGAATGGTGGTTTTGTTGACGTCACGTGACCATGGTGTAGTTGGTTTATAACCTATGTTTAGCTTTTTTCTTCTGCCGATTGTATTTATTCTTCAAAATGAATAAAAGTGGTGTTCATTTGTAGACTATCATGATTAACAAAACATGTAGGAATCATAAACTTTTGTTGGTCACTGAGCTTATTTTCTGCAGTAATCCAAAAGCCAATGTAAACTGAAGCCATCCCTTCAGTAGTGTATTTACATAATGGAGTCATAGCAATGATGTCAAAAACATAGCAATGAAAAGCAACAATCCAAAATTATAAACAAAACAAAACAAAAAACAAACAAACAAAAAACTAGCCACTTGATAGTTTTGTTGTGGGGTTTAGGCGTTGTCAATCTTCCCAAAACACTGATAACTAAACTTAAAGTCAAAATCTGTTTCATTCTATATTCAGAGAACAAACAACCTCCTGAAATCCAGTAGTCTTGAGATTAACCTTTCAATTTCCCAACTTATTTGTGGAAAAACAGCGTGGACATCCACTACACCCGATCGGCACCTGTAGATTGGAAAGCCTAATCCATATATATGTTATCTGAATATTACCAAAATGAATCCCTGAGCAATGTTTCAACAGAATTATTCAGCCTAAGCCTTGCTTAATGGCTAAATCAAAGGATAGAGCTTTACTGTCATAATTTTTTGGTAGTGGAAGCAAGAGGAAGAGAACACGGTCCCTTCCAAACACAGCGACGAGTCGAAACTTGATTAATAAAATATTGGCGAGGGTTAGAGATATGAAGGCAAGAAATTAAACACACTAATGCCAGAGAGAGAGGACAGGGTGATCAGGACTTAATTAAGGACTTTGTGGAGGCCACGGTTCTAGGCGATGGATATACTGTCTTGCTGACAACAGTGATGAGACGGGGGATTATGGGGGCACGATGACCGAGAGGGAATTGGAGACCCCTGCACTCCGCAAACCCTCCCTTATGAAGTACGGCTTCAGAGGCTGGATAATTAGCGAAGCCCTCATGTTGACGCATTGTAAGTGCTTTACCTTGGCCATATACAGTCTGGAATACCAATAACGGCTTAATTGGGTAAATGGCAGTACTAGAACTCTCAATGAGAAATAAGATCAAGAGGAAAGTAGTTGGAAGAGTTTCTGAAGAAGTCTTGGAGGGGGTGATCCATTTTTTTGTGGCAAGACACCACTTGGTAGATTTTTAGCCTGGTTTGTAATATCCGTTTCTTTTCATGAAAAATACCTCCTGTTCAATTAAAAGCACGTTATAGCATGATGAAAAATATAGCATATTATATTTAGCCAAGAGAAAACGGTGAGGTCTCTGCGTCGCGTCTCCTCTCAGTTCAGTTGCGGATCTCTCTGGAGACCTGTAGAGAGAAATTGCCCATCGCTGCCGTACATCTACGCTGAGCTATTTAGTCTCACATTTATAGCACAGCGGTGTCAAGGTTAGTCCTTAAACAACGGTTACTCCAAAATCTTTACACACATTTCTCACAATTGTGCTCTGCACTTGCACCGCTCAGAACTCATTTTTGCCGAGATGAAGTACCCCAGCTCGCTGGCTTAGCCCATCTATCTGTATTTCCACAACAGAATATTTGTATAGGCCGTAGATTTTGTTCCCCTGAACTTGTGCTAAATTATACATGGACTGAAAACTGTAAAGATCAAAGAGAGCCAGCAATTGATTGTAGATTAAGTTAGCAAGTATTAATTAGCAAGCATACTCTTGTTTACTAGCTACAATCAAAGAGCATGTGCTAAATTCATATCGTGCTAATACTAATGTTATGGAAGATAGTAGCTTTTAAAAATTAGCAGCTACACAAAAGCCACCAACAAGGGAAATATCTATCTTTCTCAGATTATATAATTTATAATTTAATCAAACCAATCAATTCTAGCATGCAAACAAAAATGGTTTTGGAATAAATTAACATGAATAATAAATAAATGTTCAGTAATGAAAACAGTAACAGAAGACAGAATTTAAATATTTTGTGACAAAAAAATTATCGTACATTTTGTTTGCTTTATTGTCGAATGAGCCGATTTATAATAAAATACATCTTGGCTGAACTTAAAATGTTATTAACATATGTTAAATGCTTTACGTTGATGTAAAATCTGCCATCAGTTAAAAACATTTACCTATTTAGATTCAGACTTTCAAATGCACGTTTCTTATAATTTCTACATTCTTAAATTTTTTCAATATTAATATCATTAAGTTACTAAATGTGACAACAAAATTAACACCATCTGTACAAATGAAACTGCCAAATGATCAAAGGACGCAACCATATGAATTATTCATTCCCCAATGCATGCTGGGAAGAGTGGGAATAGGACTTCAAAACTATGTTTTTCAGTTTAGGTCTATTTAAACCTGCATAAAAAATGCATTAATCCAACTCACCTGCTGTGCATGTTGGGTCGACTTTAAAATTAGAGTATATTGTCAGAAAAGCTGCGTCCAGATGCATTACGTGTGTTTCTAAAAGAGAAAAGAACTTCAGAATAGTACATAACTTTTTGGTTATTTTTCATTTTTTATCTAAAAATCATGTTTTTTTTATGCAAGTCTTTGTTTACTAGCTAACATTCATTGAGTTTGTGCAAATACGCATTTCCTTTACAAACGAGACAGTGTTCTGGCTTTGGGACGATTATGCAACAACTCTCCCGTCAGCCTTCATTATCCTCATTGTCTTTGGACAATTTTTGCAACATTGTCTCTGTTCCTGTCTTCTCCCTGACTTTCTCTTCATTCTATTCCACTCAGACTTTCTTTTTGTTTTTTCTCTCTCGCTCTCTCTCTCTCAAATGGCCCCTCTCTCAAGGATGTGAGGTTGATAAATGGAGCTAATTGTTGTAGTGGCGGGCTCCTCTGATGCAGGTGGTCTAATCAGACTGAATAGGAAAGGCCTTAGGGAGGCCATTACCCTTCCTATTGTCTGAGAGGACAGCGGGACATAGCGGCGGGCCCGATCTCCCGGGGGGCCGGAATCACTCTCTGACACTGTCCTCAGGCTTCCGGAGAATATCAGACGACACCATGTGATCCACAGGTCTCTTGACTCAAATCAGCCTTTGCCCTCATCGCGCCCCATAATAGCTGAAAAGGAAGAAAAAGCACCCTGGGCCTTTTCACCACGCCGTTTCACTAGGAATCATGGGGAATGTCTATTTCAATCAGATGTATTTTTAGCAGGGGGTCGTTGATGTGTAATTTCATCACCGAATCAGTCAAGATTCGCAGTGTTACCCTTGATTACGAGAGTTTGTTTGACTATTCCAGGATGCTTCTGTTTGTGACCTTGTGTAGTCTTTTTATGTTTTAATGGCTGGTTTGAGTGCTGATGTAAGGAAAACACATTAAATTGCAATTTATGTGACAAAACAAGCTGAAAATTATGGGCCTCAAACCTCTATATGCACAATAACTATTTTCATCCACAGTCAGTTTAACCAGTGGATTCCAAACCAATGTTACTTTTTATACGGTGTTTGTTAAAACTTATTACGTGAATAATTACCAAGCAATATTAATCAACTTGCTTATAATGAAAATATTTAGTGGAACTGCATGTATTTGCTATTTACTGCCTTCCCTGCTGCTGTAATAATTAATTATGTTGCAGAACATTCATACGAACACTATAAAAAATCTTACTGTAACTTAACATTTAAAAATGTATATTTTATCATTATTTATTTGTTCTAAATGCATAAGCAGTATTTATTTTCTGTGTAACATAACTAGCAACAGTTCATAGTGATGACAGCTGTCTGAAAAGGACTAAAAAAACACCACAAAATTACCAAAAAGTTCAGCCAAAAATGAACATTTTGTTATCATTTACTCACTCTCATGTTGTTACAAATGCATATGCAGTTATTTTTTTCTGTGGAACATCATCTACAGCAGTTTATAGTGATGACAGCTGTCTAAAAACACCATAAAATATCCAAAAAAGTAGTCCGTATCACTTGTTTCCTATACTTTCCACATCTTTAAAGTCATACAGTATCTATTTGTAAAGACATTTCAGCTATTTAGAATATTCTCTTCTGCTGTATTTCTCCATCTCATTTTTAAACTGCACATCAGGTTTGCTTTCAACACAGAGCTTTTGATATCACTGGATATCAACGATCAAGATGGTATCAAGATCTCAAATCTTCGATAATGTGGAAGGGAAAAAAAGATGCTAAAAAGAGCTAAAAAATAATGACAGACCTCTTCTTTTTGGGTGAACTATTCTTTAAACACATCATTAACCATATGAAAAAACACAGTAAACACAAACCGTTCAGAGACGCCCATAATATGAACATTTAACGTTCACAAACATCATCCTGATCTTCAGTACTGACAAACAAGTCAAAGAAGCAAAAGATGACACTGAATCAATGAAAAAGGCAAGACACAAAATCAATGCTGAAAAATAATCACTCAAGCCCAAAATGTAAAGCACCAATGATCTTTCAAACTGATTTTGTGTGTGTGTGTGTGTGTGTTGTTTTTGAAAAAGAAAAAAAGGGTATTTTCAAGATTATCTGGCAAGCTAGTTCTGGTGCCTGCAAAGCAAACGGCAATGAATAACTGTGACCGGCAGCATTGAGGCAGAAAATGTGCATACTAAACTACATAAATCTGCAAGTCGGTGAGCATTACAGGGTAATTGGATTTATCTATAATGTGTTCATGCTAATCCAGCTATTAGCATTATGAGTTCCTGTCATCATGTTTTGCTTTTATGCCATGACCCGTACCTTCCACCCTCCACGCACACATATCCTTCCCTAAAGTATTAACGTACAACAATAAATCACACACTCTCATAAGAGGCCTTCTGTTAAGCAGCTACGTCCATTTGAAGTCACCTCGGTAGCATCATCTGCATGCACCGGGAGTCTTGCCACATCTGTATGGCACATTTTGCTTTAAAGGGCAAACATGAGGGTGGGACTCTCACACTGACTGTTGTTTATTGTCTATATATTGAACAAACACGGTTGGAGGCGAACAGGAGACCTCTAAAGTAATGAACTGTGGGGGCTTTGAGAGTTTTCAGCCATCTGTCCCAACCTTATATAAATACTGCGACTCAGCACCAACTGTTTTTATTGGGCCACCCAAGCCTAGCCCCCCATAGTCCAATCATGTGAATGATTGGTCATAGTTCATTGGTTTCACAATGCCAGCTCATATGATGGAGGTTATTAAGATGGTCTGCAATCAGGACGGGACAGTTATGCTTCACGCTTCGGTCATGTACGCTTAACGCCACCATGACTTGCGGTTCTTCAATGTCCCATAAGAGACAAAAGGACAAGGAGAGATATCTACAGACTAGTCAAGCAACAAAAGACAATGTAAACATTAATAAAACAAGATGAAACGAGAGTTTGACAATCTATTATTGTGGAGTCAAACGACACCATGGGGAACAGTACAAAAATAGAACCTGATTCTTGAGTCTTTTTGAATATGTGCCAGCTTGATATATATTGATGACTTTGACAAATGATAATGACTCTAGTTAAATGTCCCAGCAGGGTTGCTTCTCAAACGTCTTGACTGACTTATTCAGATCACAATAGTTGCTCGAGAGGACGTGGTACAGTAAGTCATCTGACAATGGGAGAACAGCTCACCAACCTGTAAAGGAGAATCATTTGTAACCCTACGGGCATTTTGTGCATTGTGCAAGGAATCGAATTGGTGGAACATTGAATCCGAGGGCAAGAAAAACAAATTACAGACACGTTCCGTGAAGTGTCAATCACCACAATTAGGCAGGTTCTGGACGAACCGTTTATGAATTACCATTTTAAACACTTCTGTTATTGAGACACGTTTGTTAATTATTGACGCGGAAAGTCATGCCGTCAAAACATCTGACAATCTGGCCAAGCTGACGGATGCATTTCACAGAGCTGTGGATATTGAACAATGGGTGAAATGTGGGTCTCATGGCTGGTGCTGGAAAGTGTTTTTTGCAATTATATGTACAACGCCAGCCAATGTCCCACAGCATTCTGACAGCTATATTTCACATCAGCGGTTCTCAACTGGTGGGCCATGACCCAAAAATGTGTAAATCATATTTCTGATGTTGTTTATGCATTTATAAAATGGTCAGTTTTCCTATTCAGCCTACATCATGCACATTTGCATATTGTTTGGTTTATGCAGTTCACTTGATGGAAACATCTGGTAAAACCAGGCGAGAACAGGGTTGTGCATTAAATTGTTTTTCAATTCCAAATTGAATTCAAGTAGCAAAAAGTTGAATGTAAGAAAGTAGAATTAAAACGAGTTGGATTCAGAGAAATTCATGCAAGTAATTTTGACTAAAAAAAGCAAAGCTCGTCAAAGCAAAACTTTGAATTTCTTTCAATTTGAATTCTCCATCAGTGTCTTCTTTTATCCTCCTGAGTGTTTACCGGACACAATTCTCAAAGTCTTATTAATGACGGAGCACAAGGCTGCCGACATCTTTCCCAGGCCTGCTTTGGGAGAAACCTTGCACGGTAATTGCTATTGACAGTGCCATGAAAGTAAACCTCAGCAGAAATCCCTCAGGAGTCAGAGGGTTCATCCCTTCTCTTCCTCATCCAAACGCGCATCTGCATCATGGGAGAGACAAAAAGCGGCAATGTGACAACAAAAACAAAGACTACATAAATTCAACGCAGATATTCTCATCTGCTTTGGCTGTGCTGAGCTGGGGAAGTTAGCCGGCGGTCCTGTAGGACTTTCAGGGGATGCGAGGCGTAGCTGAAACAGCTTGTCAGGGACTTTGGGAGAACACCGCCAAAAAACACTGAGCATTATTCAAAAATGCACCGTCGATCAATACAAAACAGTTAGGAGTGGAAGGAAGCTCAAAAACAGAGTCCCTTGGTTCCTCTTACGACAACTAAATTAACATCATTTCTGAGTTTTCCTAGCAGCAGTATCTGTTGTGTAATCCTTTTATTCGTTCCATCTGTTTCTCATTTTACTGCTTAAATTATAAGCTTGCGTAACTTCCTTTCTTCAGTTGTTTGTGGCTATTCAAAAAAACAACAACAAAGAGAATCTGCATTTAATCAAGAGACTGTAGAAAGGTTGTGCTGAGCTGGGGAAGTTAGCCGGCGGTCCTGTAGGACTTTCAGGGGATGCGAGGCGTAGCTGAAACAGCTTGTCAGGGACTTTGGGAGAACACCGCCAAAAAACACTGAGCATTATTCAAAAATGCACCGTCGATCAATACAAAACAGTTAGGAGTGGAAGGAAGCTCAAAAACAGAGTCCCTTGGTTCCTCTTACGACAACTAAATTAACATCATTTCTGAGTTTTCCTAGCAGCAGTATCTGTTGTGTAATCCTTTTATTCGTTCCATCTGTTTCTCATTTTACTGCTTAAATTATAAGCTTGCGTAACTTCCTTTCTTCAGTTGTTTGTGGCTATTCAAAAAAACAACAACAAAGAGAATCTGCATTTAATCAAGAGACTGTAGAAATTAGCAGAGGTTCACACAGCAGGATAAACATTTTATTGTAAACAAAAGTGACCAATGCCTGGACAATTAATTGTCTGTAACTACTTGCTCTTGTGTGTGTGTTCTAGATGTTTTCATGTGTGGTAGGCCTACTGTATTTTGTGCCTGAACAGAAATAAGAAAAATAAGTTTTAAGAAATATATTGCTTAATTATACAAAATGTGTTAATTAAATGTCTTTTAAATTGCATATCACATACCAGCTTACCTACTACTAGATTAGCGCTAACTGCTTTAAAAGCACTTTTGATTAGCTAGAACTAGATATTATGACAATATTCTACATTTTAGTCACTATCAGTATGGTTACAAGCAGTATTCTTGATGACTAGGAGAACTGAAAAGCAGCTTGTCTTTGGTTATTCCTTCGAAAAGCACTACCGCGCTCCTGTAAACCATATAAACAAGACAATTCTTGAGTCACACCGGTTAGCAAATACAATTGTCAATCCCAAACAGTGACTGAAGAAGCATCAAACAAATCACTGTCTCTGTTTTTCCTCTTTCTTAGCCATCCAGTTTTACAACAGATGAACCTGTTCAGCAGATGCTGCTCATTTTCCCCCAGGCCTTAAGGAGGATGAACAGACAGATAGATTTCTGCCTGACTGCGTCTGACACCTGCTCACACCTGCGTGGCTGGGACTGCAGGAGACATGCTTCAGAGAACTGCCTGACCTTTAATCTGACCAGGCGAACATCGCTGCTAATTAGACTGATTCAGGACTGTACGGTTCTCAAGTAAGAGTGGAAACCTTTTCAAAGTTGCTTTAAATAGTAAATATTTTCCCATGTTTAATGTGCTGGTAGAGTGTTCTCAGTCCAGAACGGTTAGTTGCAATGGCACTTCTTGTCCATTGTGAAGGCACTTCATGTCCACATGAAGTGCAGTTTTCAGTTGGTAAGACATGAATAAACTTCACCAATCAAACTGTGCAGGATGTACACATTACAGGCCACACAAATGAGTTTGTACATGCAATAGGATGCAAAAAAATCTCAAATCTGGGATTTGTTTTTCATCTCAACTTGGAAATAAACAGATTAGGAAAGAATTAAAACAAAAAAACTTATCGGTAACACTTTAGTCTAGGGACCAATTCTCACTATTAACTAGTTGCTTATTTGCATGGCTATTATTAACATACTGGCTGTTTATTAGAACTTATAAAGCACATATTCTGCATGAACATATTCTACATTCCTAATCCTACCCAATACCTAAACGTATCATCTACCTTACTAACTATTAATAAGCAGCAAATTATAATTTTTTTGAGGCAAAAGTCATAGTTAATGATTTGTTTATAGCGAGAATTGGACCTTAAAATATGTTTAAAACATGTTTAAGATTCTGCAGTATTTATAGATACAGATGACACACATAATCACCACTGCATGATGTGTCAAAGCACTACCCACCACATTTTTGATGACGTTTTTAAGTATTAATATAGTCATAATTAGGAACTAACACTAACTAGAAATGCCAACAGTAATGGTACATTTGTACCAAATTGATACTAATATAATTTTGTGTGATACTAATATAATGTTCTGCTTGGTCAAAATGCTAATTTAGGTGAACATTTTTTTTCCTGTGCAATTTTTTCTTTTTTTTTTTTTTTTTTATACTTGAAGGCCATTTACCATTGTTTTAAATTTAATTTGTTAATATTTATATTAATATTTCATTTTTTAAATAAATGTGTTCAATAGGTATCAAAATTGGTTTTGAGGATCATTAAATATCCCTTAAGTATTAATCATTAAGTATTAATTAAGAATGTACATTTTGATATTGTGACAACCCTAACCTAACCATAAAATAGTACTTTTGGCACTTTTATAAGTTAATAAGACTATTATAAATGATTGTTCTATTGAGATCAGCAGTAAAAGAATATTGGTAACACTTTCTATGAAGCCCATACAGGTGCATCTCAATAAATTAGAATGTCGTGGAAAAGTTCATTTCAGTTCAACTCAAATTGTGAAACTCGTGTATTAAATAAATTCAATGCACACAGACTGAAGTAGTTTAAGTCTTTGGTTCTTTTAATTGTGATGATTTTGGCTCACATTTAACAAAAACCCACCAATTCACTATCTCAACAAATTAGAATACTTCAAAAGACCAATAAAAAAAACATTTTTAGTGAATTGTTGGCCTTCTGGAAAGTATGTTCATTTACTGTACATGTACTCAATACTTGGTAGGGGCTCCTTTTGCTTTAATTACTGCCTCAATTCGGCGTTCCACGACATTCTAATTTATTGAGATGCACCTGTATTTATAAGACATTATAAGAGTATTATTAAGGCATTATAATGAATGCATAATGTACTATAAAAAAACGTATAATACGTTGTATCATCTCATGAGTAATCATAACAACAGTTTTAATGCATTATAATATTTACTTATTTGTGGTTATAGTTTTTAAGATTATGATGATTTATAATACATAATGAACACAATGCATCCACTTAACTTACAATGGATTATATTTCCCATAGTTATAATGTATTATAAGTCTCATATCTTGCCATTGTTAACTTACTGTTACTTTACTTAAAGCAGACAAAGACCACTTATAAATAATAACAACAATGACAACAACAATAATGATAAAAATAACAATCATATTTTTTTCTTAAACAGCCAAAAGATCAGATATCTGATCAGATGAAAGTGTAATATGGCACATTTGATTTGAACTATTATTGTAATATCAGTAAGATAGTAAGATACTGTACAGATCTTAAATAAATCATGTCAAGATATGAGACTTATAATCCATGATAAATTAAGTGGATTTAACATGGTGTTTATTGCATGTTATAAATAATCATACTGATAAAAGTTATAACCACAAATAAGTAAGTTTTATAATGTATTATAATTGTTGTTATGATTATTTATGAGATGAAACAACATATTATATATTTTTTATAATGCATTATACATTCATTATAATGTCTTAAGAATACCCATAACGATTTATAAAAATGGGCTTCATAGAAAGTGTTACCAGAATATTTATTAAAGATTTAGCTAAATTCTAGAGACTTTTTCATGAATTTCATGAATGGTCAAACACACACACACACACACACACACACACACACACACACACACACACACACACACACCACAAATTAGCACAATAACCAAATGCTGATTGCTTTATGACAGTCCGACTAGTTCTGTACAGCATCTGGTGTTTCTTCACACCATTTGCCACACCCTCACAATAAATGCCCTACACAACATCAGAGCCAATGACATTTCCTCAGTTTTGTGGGTTATTTGAACATACAGATAGCAAGTGAAGTGGTCTAATAAAATCCCAGATAAAGGACAAACCTGATGAGCTCTAAATGCAATAAGACGGAACGTTATCACATCCCGCAAGGGGAACGTGAACACAGGAGGTTGACATTTAGTCATCCTCCAAGCACACATAGACGTCCTTAACAAAAAATGTGCATGCGCACCAGTGGGCTTAACAATTAATTGGACATAGACTGTCCTCTATATTAGGATTGTAGACTGGAGAACACAAACAGAGACGTTATCTCAGCACATTTTCCGTGACTCTCCGCTAGACCTCATAAATATTGCCAACATTCCGGCATGTGATTAATATTTGTTTTAATTTTCACTGTGACTCAAAGTTAACACAGGTCAATCAATATTTAATGTTTTGGTGAATATTCGTAATTGCATTGAGCGTAATTGGTTAGTATTGTGGCCTAGATTTCTTATCCCACAGTGAGGCTATAAACATGAAAGCTTTTATTTAGAGTATGGCCTTGGTGAAAAAGTTTTTTTTCACTTTGTAGACTGGTAAAGTTACTCAACTGCATTAAAGGTGTGAAAGACAAATCTCAGACTTTCTGAGACTTTACACAAAAGCTATACAAAACAAATGCATTATCATATTAGTCTGCCAATTGTATGACATGGCTGGTTACATGATCTGAAAATGGCGGAAAAAGTGTTTTCCACAAGAACGACATGTGAGTGTACACCATTTTAATCATATTTAGGTCACAGTTTATTATAAGAATCATTTGTTTATATATTACAAATGAACATAAATTAACAATAACCTACTTTAATAAATGCTAAAAAATTGTTGTTAGTTCATAATACCTGATGCTTAATGTTAACCAATCAAACATTTATACTTTTAAATGCATCAACAAAAAATACTTAAAATATTTATTTAATTAGAATAAAAATATAAAATATAAATAATCATATGGTTATATATGTTGGTTTTATATATATTCATGACTGAACTATATATATATCCTAGAGGAAATATTATTAGAAAGTTGTTGGAAGATTTAATAGTCAAAAGAACGTAAGGAGATAAACCTGCACAAGTTTCTGTGGCATCTTACACACTTCTCTATCCCAAGGCACTTTTTCCCCAGAGTGTATTTGGTTCATTCTCACGAACTGCATCACAAATAAGCTGCTTTTCCCTCCATATAGCCGAGAGGAGAATTTATTCTTTGGCTATCCGGAGCAGTCCTGCCCAACTTTTAAACAGTGATGAAATGTACTTGACACCAGGGGCACACTTGGAAGATGAGCGAAGTTTACAGCCTTCCTGCAAGTTATTCCCCTGCTTTTTCTTTTTCTTTTTTATCCCTCTCCAAGGTCAGACAAATGGGTTTACCAATGTGTTTACTCCTATATCATTTCGAACGAAAAAACTGATTCTACAATGCAATATTCACTGAGAATTTTTATGAACTCCAGAGACATGACTTAATGCCAAATCTGTGTGACGTCAGAGTTTGGTTATGTGTAAAATCACATACTCACATAACTGAATAACCATTGTCCTGCTCAGACCTGATCTAAACATTTCTTCATCAAACACATATCAAACGGTGATTCATATCCTTGGGAGCTTATTTGTTTGATGGTTTATGCCACATTTATGAGCAGATATCTAAATATCATCATACTTTTAAAATATTCAACGGCCTGAACAGTGAGGTTAGAACCTGAACTCTTCTACAGGCAGCCTTATCACCCTGTAGCCCAAGCCTGGTTGCCCACTGAAGCTAAGCAGGGCTGAGCCTGGTCAGTACCTGGATGGGAGACCTCCTGGGAAAACTAGGTTGCTGCTGGAAGAGGTGTTAGTGAGGCCAGCAGGGGGTGCTCACCCTGTGGTCTGTGTGGGTCCTAATGCCCCAGTATAGTGACGGGGACACTATACTGTCAACAAGCACCGTCCTTCGGATGAGACGTTAAACCGAGGTCCTGACTCTCTGTGGTCATTAAAAATCCCAGGATGTCTTTCGAAAAGAGTAGAGGTGTGACCTCGGCATCCTGGCCAAATTTGCCCATTGGCCTCTGATCATCATGGCCTCCTAACAATCCCCATATCTGCTAATTGGCTTCATCACTCTGTCTCCTCTCCACCAATAAGCTGGTGTGTGGTGGGCGTTCTGGCGCACTATGGCTGCCGTCGCATCATCCAGGTGGATGCTGCACACTGGTGGTGGATGAGGAGATAACCCCTGACAATGTAAAGCGCTTTGAGTGCCTAGAAAAGCGCTATATAAATGTAATGAATTAAAATTATGACTCTCATCATGCTAATGCATTACCTCCATATCAAAGCTGTCTGCTCACAAAACCTCAGCTTGGAGAGTTGGGAACGCCAGGACTGTTGCGAATAAACTTGTTAAAACAAAACCAGGGGTATGCCAGGACAAGGTTCCTGTATTTCAGGACCCCTCTGAAGACAAGTAACCCAATTGCCAAGCAAAATGAAAAATCTGCTGCAAAATAAAATAAATTATTTACAGGATCTTCAACTCACCGACAGAGACCGAGAGGAGGGGCGGCAGCTCTCATCCATGCTGATAGTTGGATGGTGTTATGCATATAGTCTTGTGGTTATACATGTATGATATATTGAGCAGAGGAGGAGATCTGGCCACCATCCAGCATCACATTAAGCCAAGTTTTATTGAAGATGACTCAGCACTCCGCTAAAATATCTCATGATGCATTAATATGTTCATAAATAAGTATGCTGAAGAGTAGATTATTAATAAATACTACAATCTTAGGTGAGATGGTTAAAAAAAATATATATATATTATCAATAACTAGATTTTTACTTAAAAAAAAATTAATAGTGCTTTCTCACAACTACTACAAAGCTGCTGCTTGGTGGTTGCCAGACGGTTGCTATGTGGCAGCTTTGGCAGTGTTCTGATTGGTCGTTAAAGTGTTGCTATTTGGTTGCTGGGGGTTCTAACTGGTTGTTAGTGCTTTGCTAACTGACCACTCAAAAAAATTAATTTGAAGCAGCACAATTTGAGGTAATATTTATGTCTGTGCATAAACATAAACATGTCTGTGCATTAATACTTTATTCATTTATTAATACTTTATTTAATAATTTATTTAGCAACGATGCATTAAACTGATCAAAAGTGAAATTCATATTGCTACTATATTTCTGTTTCAAATTAATGCTGCTCTTTTGAACTTTCTATTAACAATAAAACTAAAAAAAAGTCCTCAGAAGATTCACAGTTCTCACAAAAGTATTAAGCAGCACATCTTTATAGCACTGATAATAATAATAAATATTTTTTGAGCACCAACTCAGCATATTAGAATGACTCTGAAGGATCATGTGACACTGAAGACTGGAATAATGAATGCTACAAATTCAGCTTTGGTATCACAGTAATAAATTGCATTTTAAAATATACAGTATTAGGAAAACATGTTATTTTAAATTGTAATAATACTATACAATATTACAGCTTTTACTGTATTTTAGATCAAATAAATGAAGCCCTGGTGAACATAAGAGACTTCAAAAAACATTTAAAAAATCTTACAGACCCCAAGGTTATGAATGGTTGTTTACATGAAGAAATTTAATAAAAATGTTTAGCAAACACCACTAATTAAAAATCAACAACCAGTATGTAGCTTAGCTTATTTAAGGGATTTGAACCCGAAAGGGATTTAAAAGTGACAAAAGATTCTTCAAAAAAATATTGTCAGTATTGTAAATGAAACAATTATGAACAAAAGAGCAGGGTTCCGGGAGTTAAGTGTGAGAAACTGCAATAACAGGCTCTGTGCGCCTTGAGCAGTTCATGATGTTGAGCCATCTTAAGTGGATTACAGTTGATTTAGCACTCCACCTTCACAGCAGGACGTCTAGCTCCGCTTTACAAGCCTCAAGAAGCCTAGCTGTTCACTTGTACTATAATGCGCCAGCTCCTGTTAATCCAAGAACACTGGCCCCGTTTTGTCATTGCTAGCCATTTTCTGCTAATATGATAATGAGGCTTTAAACACATTGGGTGCAGAGTTCACCACAGCTTAAACTGCCGTTCAATGGTGGAGCAAGCTTTTCTGTGGTTCTGGTTCAAGGTTTGTGTTCATGCTGCAATTAAATGAGGGAAAATTAACTACAGAGGCCTGTAACAGGGAATATGACAAGGCAAGAGAGCTTTTAATTACTTTATAGTATATAAGTATATGGGTGTTTTTTTTTTTTTGCAATTTAATGCATAAAATATCCCTTTTTTTTAATACGTCACTATTAGTTTCTCTGATGACAGCAACAAAGCATTGGGGAGGTTTTCCACCCTTTTGATCCAATCAGAAACCATTTTCTGCTTTTTAAGTATTCAAGTTGGCTGACAGGTCTTTGGAGGGCAGAGTTTCAGAGAGAAGGTGTGTCTTCATCCTATATTCTAAATGCAACTTACTGTCCTTTTTGTGAATGATCCATGCATATGATTGATTAATTCATTGATTATTATTATTTTTTTTTAGCCCTTATAATCTTTAATCAGAATATTATTACCCCACCCCGCTTTTTTTAACCTCTTGCTGCAAGTTCGCATTTAGATTTGCTTTCACACCGAAAACATTTAAAATTTGGTGTAGAAACAATTTTCACTCAGAAACCGCAAGTAAATTTCACAATTACAAAGAATTTCTTGTAATCTTTTACAACGAAACGGCAAGTAACATTGAAATAAACATGCAATTTTGAAGTAGAAAGACTGAAATAGCATTTCTAGTAAAATTGTACTCCGATAATCTTTGTTTTATTTGAAAAATAAATTTTACAGTGCATCAAATCAACGACCAATAAACTGAACAAAGTCCTCACCCTACATTTTTTTCTTTTTCAATAATCCATTTAACTTGGAGATAATCACAAGTCACAGAAATACAGTAAGTAATCTATTTTTCTGCAAAAACATACTTACAGCAAGCCTACACAGGTTGTGTGGCTTAGTTCTACTCACCGTCTTTGAATTGTCACTGAGATGAAACGCCATTCACCTTGTTTCAGTAAGGCTTTTTCGTTCTTTATGTATGTAGGCGATATGAGTGAAGAGCAGCAGTATTCTTCGTCAGAGCAAACGTGTGAAGGTGCAGTACGGTGTCAATCAAATTCCGCCCTCCTCGATAAAACCCGGCATGGAGGTGAAGGTGACAACATTGCCAAGCTCTTTCTTACATTACATTTGCTTTCACCGGATTAGATACCCACTCAAAATATGCAAATTCAGAGCTGTCAGCTCAAGAAGATCTACAGCACTGAAAAAAAAAAACAGTGTATCAATGAGATGAAGTTGATGTCAAATGCATCATCTGCATTTGTTCCAATTGTTCACTCTTTAAAGAAACAGTTTGCAAAAATAAACTTCTGTCATGATTTACTTACCCTCATGATGATCCAAACCTGTATGTGCCTATTTTTCTGTGGAACACAAGAGGAGAACACATAATTTGTGGTTTTGGAATGACATGATTGAATGACAAAATTTCATTTTTCTGCTCAAGAGCACTTCTGATTCCCAAAGAACTTCAGAAATAGAGCTGTAGTTTGTCATGTTTGTTCATAAGTCACTGTTATTGCGTCCTCTGTTGTCCTACGGAAGAGGCCTTCTTACAGGTGAGTGAGTCAGAACCATATGTCATCTTCTGCCTAGAGACGAGAAAGACTTCTGGATCAAACATGATATTTCTCCAATAACGCTGACCTCCCTGCTCCTTTATGAGTCAGTCAGGGCAATTTGCCATCATGCCAGCCTTAAAAACAAAACAAAACAAAAAACATGCACTTTAAAAGATAAAAAAATGATTCCTTCTAGGGGACACTGGACAAGATGTTACTGGAAAGAGATTTGGATGATTAATACTGAGTCGATTCTCTAAGTGTGTGACTGACATTCGGAAGACTGAAAGATGTTTTTGTTTGGTCTGCGGATATGAATCAGTCTGTACTTCCATTACCTGTGTCACCGCAGTCAGTGTTTGTATATTTCTTGGGGAAGCTACTTTCAAACTTTTGCAAGTTACTCAATTTTCTTTTTTAAAGTAGCTATATAAAGTGAAATATGTAATATATTCCATTTAAATTGTTTCCCCTCAGCTTAATGTGCAGAGACATCTATAAATAAAATATACTGTATGTAATATAAAACCTTCCATTGTTTCTTTGAGTATTCCAACTCAACCAATGGAGTGGGTTTGTGGGCGGGGCCATCTATCGAACCAATGGTAGACAGCAGAGTGCTCAGGAAACTTAAAAAAAAAATATATATATTTTTACAATTCTGCTTGGTGTCACTACTGGCACAGATATTACAGGACGTAATGTTCTAAAACGATGAATAGCAGCATTTAACTAAGCATTTCACAACAGAAAAGTAAAATAACTAAAATAACTTTAGGATTTATCTAGGATCTCTTAAAGGTAGCTCATTTCAGTTTTCAAAACAGTGTAGCTTGACAGTGTAAATTACTGTCATGGTACTGAAAATGGAGTACAGTTAGTAAATCAGTTCATGTCAATTTTATTTATATAGTGCTTTTCACAATACACATTGTTTACAAAATACAAAACAAAATATTTTAATATCTTCATGCTTTATAGTCGCATTCAGCAGATTGGAGCTGGTCGATAATATAGTTTACATTTTGCAATGATATAAACAATATCATGCAGTTGAGATTTGCTATAGCATATATATCGCTTTATGTGAGTATACTGTATGGATACATTTAAATATTTGAATATTCCATTTTGTGACAATATAAACAATCAAGCATTTGAGATCTGCTATAGTATATATCGCTTACATGAGGGTATTGTATATATGCTGTTGGATGTACTATATATCCAATTTTAAATATATCACTGGGCAATACTTGCAGTCAGATTTCTAGCCATTGTAGCCATTACCGCCATTGTATTCCTGCAAACATAGCTACGTCCTTCTATTATAAGAGTCGTCTCACTGTGCTGATATACGTGGAACCCCAATGACCTTTGAGTGACAATCAACAGAAAATACCTCGTATCCTAAATCGCGAATGAACACAAGTATATCGCACTTCCATTTGCCGGGTCTTAGTTACGTTGCTGTTTATTCTCTTCTGCAAATTACGCTAACAAAAAGGCCATTAATTGCAGGGGGTGAGATCAATTGTTAGATTGTTATTTCATCCACTAGCTTGATGAAAGGCGAGGGAGGGGAATGAGAGGGTGCGGGCCCGGGCTACTCAGAGAGCGAGGATGACACCGCCGACTATAACGAGTTGTGTCTTTCCCATTAATCAATGCCTTCCATGCAATTTGCCATCTGTGAATTGGGACTGACCCATCTCGGGGGTCACTGGCCAATTTTCCGCAGCGGTCGGTCTGAAATCCCTGCACATGCCAAGCGTTGCTGGTGAGTGATTCGATCGTCCCTTAAATGGCTGTAAGCATTGACACTCAGAAGTTTTTACCTCCCACACCTGAAACTTTTCAAGGCATGAATAACATTTCATCATTTGCATTTGACATTTGATATTACTGTCGAATTGATAGAGTGCTACACTACTCTACAGGTACTACAAAATCTTCTAATGTGCATTTGCAATTTGTAATATATAAAAATCCTCATCCGTTCTTTAAAATTAGCTTTGACTGCATCCATTTGTCTCTGTCATAAAATAGAATAATAATTTGACTCAGTTCTCAATAACAGTTCTCTTTGGCATCTGTTAGGCTTCGAACTTAAAGCTGAAGTGTGTAAATTTTTTAAATGTTAAAATACTTTCTCCATTCCCAGTTAAACTTTAGTCAATCATAAATAAGCCAACACTTTATGTAGGTTGATTTCCTTCACAAAAAAAGTGTAAACATTGTGGCTCTGTGGTGCTATCAAAACATTATACTGTTTGTTTAAACAATCCGACCTGCTCAGCAATGCTCAACCAATGGAGTGAGTTTAGGGTGGAGTTAAGCGTTTAGCCTGACCAATGGCAGATTGAGGGAGTGTTAAAGTGGCACCAGTGGCATACAAACTACACTAACACCTTTTTAAGATGTATTGTGGAGTGAAATAGTCACTTCTCAAAACAAATGTGTGGTTGTTTCAGTGGGGAAAACACACACAGAAGTGCACTCATCTAGTTATCACCTCACCAACTGGAAAATCACCCATAATAGCCCATCTCAAGAGGGTCAAGCACCATGCTGGGCCTTCCAGCATTTTACTCTTCCTATAACAGTGCCAACACTGCTAACGGGAGAAGAGAAGCGGACATCCCTAGACGCCTCCCCCCCCGTCTGCTTCTCGTCCATGACGAAGGAACTTCTTGCTTGTTACCACTACCGTAATTGGTTTCAGTGAAGAGCTGCACCATGGTGGTAATTGTATTTTATGATAATTGAATTTCATTTAAGTATCTAATTGAAACACTGTGCCCTGGTGCCAGAGGGAAGCTAATTAAAAGGAGGAGCCCCAAACAATCTGCTACCAATGGAGTGGGAATTGAATAATGAATTAAATACACAACTTCGCCAAAAAGGTGGATTTACTCAGCGAGAACGTAACATGATGGTTGTTATAGGTCGTTTTAAAAGGAAGAGTCAGTGACCCCTCAGCCAAAAGGATACATATGACCAAATTATTATATCTTTCCAATGTGTTTGTTTCACTGTTTCACAACCTTTACATGCAAGTCCACTATAAAACTTATAAAATAGTAAATATCAACTTACATTTGATGGTGCTCACAGAGGACAGGCATTATTTTAGCTCACCAATAGAATGCAATTCTTTTTGCGATTCCTCAAATCACAAATTTCCCCAGCCTAATAAATAAAAAATAAATAAATAAAATAAAATAAAATAAAACAAAATAAAATAATAAAAGATGCACAACTTACACTCTTTGCTACGAAATTCCACAAGCAGCCCTTATTCATTCACTGACTCTGGTTTAATGCAAAAAAAATTGTGCCTCAGGGGTTTGAAGTAACACGTTAATTTACTTGTAAGGGATTCCTATCCCACCCACATCCACCAAAAGGAGGAAACCAAAAGGATATTGCACTTTTGCAAGAAAAAGGTGAGCGTTGGGGTTATGGAATGGCGGCAAAATGACTTAGCCAAGAGTTCATGAGAGGAAAATCTAATTATTAACCTGAAGTCCAAATTTCTCCCTCACCTCTTAAGCTTACTGAGCCCAAAAGACACTTGAGGGTGAATCTAATTTTTGGTGTTAAAACACCCCATTCCGTCTTGTTCCTCATCCCTCTAGAACAAATCAATGAAATTCATTAGGTTAAAATCCCTCGGGATTAGTTGTTGCACAGTCACCAAGATAAGGAGGATAAGGAGGAAATGGAGAGAGAGAGAGAGAGAGAGAGAGAGAGAGAGAGCAAGTGAATGAGGGAAGAGGAGAGGCACAAAAACAGATTAATGGTGCTCCATCATTGCAGCTGAACTAAAGATAGTGTGCAGCCAAACAATTTTGCTGCAACAAACGTCGCAGTATTGTACTGTATTCAATAAGAGCTTCTGCGCATTGATTTGGCTGTCTAACCATTCGTGATGACTGGCTTTATGTCTCATTGTTTTAGAGCCCATAAGCTCTCCTTATCTGGCCAACATGATGGTGCAGGCTGTTCTCAAAATCATTGGACAATGTGCTGCCTGTCAGCCTCTTTGCACCTTCATAAACTCATGTTTGCTTGTCTAAAAATTGGCCTTTCAAACCGACATTTATTGTGTTTACATAATAATGGGAACAACACCAATAAATACAAATAAATGCATTATGAAAAAGTTCAATTTGATAAAGCACCATGATTTATAAAACTGACATAAAAAAAGTAATAACAAAACAACATTTGACCAAATTTTACAATTATATACGGGTCACAAAAAGGGGTTTCAAGCATCAAAACAATACAAGTTTAATACATCTTTACTTTTTTTTTCAGAGATTAGAATGTGTACTGTTTAATTACATTTTTTTTCTGAGCATTGAGAAATGGTGTGTGTGTTCGTGATAGTAATTTCATTGTTCCGCCATTAGATGGCGACAAGAGACTGTTTTTACGAGTGAGTCAGCAGTAAAGACTTTTATATTGAAAGAGACTGAAACAGGGTTGTACTTTCAACAACACATTGTAAGACACAGCCAACAAATGCAGTGAGCAGCGCTGTCATTGGAAATCACCCTTAACAGATGTAAGATAGTTCGACAAAGATATTGCTTTCCTCAACGGACATTCAAACTCATGTTTTATTGTGAAAATGAGACTGAGCTGAAGAATGAATGCTGGATCAGATGCAGGTAATCACACTCGCTCAGTTAATCTCTTTCTCATAATACTCTACATAATACAGTGAGCTTTTAATACAGTGATACAATAAGCTTCTAATGGCAACTCAACGTTCCTTCATTACTAGTTCTAAAGTGACGTTTTCGAATTAGGAACAGAGGTTTGAGTTCACCTGTTAAACTGTCAAACTGAGATTTGAATCCGTGGTAGAAGGAAGTAGTTCTGCACAAAAGGGGGGTTTCAAAAGACACTCCGTTGTTGTTTCTTATGTATTTATACACTCATGCCGTTGAACTATTGTATAAATTCAAGTCAATTCAATTCAATTCAATTCAAGTTTATTTGTATAGTACGGTGGCCGAGAGAGCTCAACGCGCTGCAACTTAAGAAAACACATGCAAATTGAAAAAACACCAGCAAATTAAGAAAACATCTTCATCAGTTTGACAACACGCGCTGCAAATCCTCACAACACGTGCAAATGAAGAAACACGCTGCAAATCCTCACAACACATGCATGAATCGAGAACAGACTTCAAAATAAAGGGGAAAAAAGAGAAGACATGGCACTCTCTATGTTTCACATGATGGAACAGATTGGGCCAGTCACTCAACGTCATCTTTTCTCTGATGGGAATGAAAGGGGAAAAGAAATGCACTGCGCCGTCACAAATGGCAAAGGCCTCTAAAAAGGGCCATATGAAACACGAGCATTAATACTGGGGCTTACCCTCCAATCAAACTGTCATTCATGTAGCGTTAAGCAGGAAGGTGTAATTGATGCCAACACAAAAACACTTCAGAGATCAGGCAGCTGCGAGAGCCCTTGCCTTTGCTTGCTTTAATTAAAGAGAGAATTAGTGGGATGGAAACTCTCCACACATTGCAGCTTCATGCTCGAGTTCCACAGCTTGCTTGGGTGGAAACAATGACCTCCAATTGAAATGTTCCATTTTGGGGTTCCTCTTCAGGAACTCGAGCTGCGTCGGAGGACGCTTCGGGAACGCCCTTCAGCGTGACCGGCTCTGAATCTTGTGTGTAATCAGACCAATAGATGGGCGAGACGTCACGGGCGGGTGACGTAATGCCAGGAAGCTATAAAAGCACGTGCGGTGAGACCAGCGTCAGCTTTTTGTCATTCAGCAAGCGCTCTGTGTGTGTGTCAGTCTGATATCTGTTTGTGAGTCTTATTTAGTGTTGTCTGTCACGAATCTAAAAACAAGACAAAACCAGTCACCCAAGGCGAGGGCAGGCAGCGTTCAGGTTGTGTGTTCCTCCCTGCCCGCGTTACTTTACGGGTGGGGATACACACAGTTTGTTTGCTGTCTGCTTGGGAGCAAGCACGCAGAGTCAGCTCTGGGAAAAAAAGGAGCTGACGGCCCGTTTTGGTAGCGTTGTTACTGCCTTGCTTCACTCTCAGAGGGCTCTCTTTGAGGAGAGAGCCTTCACTAGC
>NW_015536561.1:1307746-1308408 GCF_001515605.1 Sinocyclocheilus anshuiensis
GTGATATTATAATGAGCGGCATCAATGGGGAGCAGAGCTCGCGCAGTCGGCTCTCGGGGGGGCGGATTGTGCTTTTCCCGCTGTTAAGCGCTCCGCTTTCGCTGGGCACGCTCTGAGGAGTGTGTCCGTGCCTGTGATCTTGCGATTGCGGTCCCGCTGCTGCTGAGGCACCAGCTTTTTGTCATTCAGCAAGCGCTCTGTGTGTGTGTCAGTCTGATATCTGTTTGTGAGTCTTAGATCTAGAGCTCGTTCTCGAGGCTCGGAAGCCCGCACTGCGGTTCTTCACCCTCTGAGAGAGAGCTTGCTGATGCGGCCATCTTTCTCTGAGGAGATTGATGTTGTTGGTGTGACTGAGCGGCTCGCGCGCTGCCCGCTGCCGACTTATATTACATCATTTGGTTTTTGATGTGAATCTTAACTCACCAGACTGTATTTAGTCCTTAGTCCTTTTGACTGCATTTAATTCTGAGGAATAAAATGAAGTATTTATCTGACTATGAGAAGTTAGATATACAGGGGCACTTGGGATAAAAAAATAAAAATAAAATAAATTTTCTCAAGTGAGAGCACGAGTTTACCTCTCTTCCTCTGAGGAGGTTGAGGCGGTCAGCAGGGGCTGCTGGGCGGGAGCAGTCCCAACCTACCGTGTTCCAGCTCCTCAT
>NW_015536561.1:1311333-1312259 GCF_001515605.1 Sinocyclocheilus anshuiensis
GTCCCCTCTGGTTCTCTCTGAGTCATCCAGCTCCACTGGGGCTGGATGCCATGGTACAGACGTGGCCGTCTGTCGTCTGTACACCTTTCCCCCGATAGCTCTGCTCCCGGGAGTTATGGAGAGAGTGTGCCGGGACAGGGTCCATCTTCTGCTAGTAGCCACGTTCTGGCCGGGCCGAGTATAGTTCTCGGACCTGATTTCTCTCCTCGAAGGCGCTCCATGGGAGATTCCCGTCAGGAGAGATCTCCTCTCACAGGCGGAGGGTACGATCTTCCACCAGATTCAGAGCCGGTCACGCTGAAGGGCGTTTCCGAAGCGTCCTCCGACGCAGCGTCTCGTTCCCTCGAGGAACCATGGTTAAATACGTAACCTGAGACGTTTCTTCTCATGGTGCTCGGTGACATTTAGTAATGGTTTGTCTCTCTGTGTGGTTTGTAACATAACATTTCAGAGTCGTTCTAAGAAAAGGGTGTAAGTAAACTTCTGTAATAGTATTCTATCAGATAAGTGCTAAAGAATAACTGGAGGTAAATTATTAAAGTAATATGTTGGGATATTCATAAAGTGAGATGGGGTGGAACATTTAAAGCCAAAATGGCTGTAAATCTTTACATCAAGCACATGACTTTTAAAAAAGTCAACAATATGAATTTTTATATTTGAAAAAATGTAATGTGCATTTAACCTAAATTTAATTTTAACTTGTGTTAAGCTTAAAAAACAAACAAAAAAACAACAACAACTGTTAGGAACGTTAGATGAGAGTAGGACTTACCAACTTTTAAAACTTGATGTGATTTCCTCTTCATTATGTCATTTAAAATTACATAAATCATAATTTTTTAGGTAAACAAGTTGTGATTGAAATTGATATATTGATATATAGATATAGATCATTTTATAATAAAAAAAAAAAAAAAAAAAAA
>NW_015536561.1:1312589-1313554 GCF_001515605.1 Sinocyclocheilus anshuiensis
ATGTTTTTTCTATGTTTAGTACACTTCATCAAATATTGTGGACCTAATTGGTATTTTTTTCATAGAATGACTTAAAATGGCCATAAAATTGCTCTCTCATCTTTCAGAGGCTACTGTGACTTTATGCAAAATAAATGTTTGCTCAGACAAAAAACAACAATTGTTGAAATGGACTGAAGCAACAGTAAGAAAACAATAGTTAAATGAAATTGGACCAGCGTTGGGTGAACATATATCAAGTGGGAAAGTCATTTATAAAGCTGTCAGCGGTCCTTCTGACTCTCTCTGAGCCTCATTTAGAGTCATGGATTTAGCCTGCTGCTCGCTCGCCCTCCACACTCAGGGATTAACACAAAGCAAGAAGAAATGAGTGTGGGATTTAAGAAAAGTAGTAACGCGCTTCGCATCACTTCCTGTGGCCATATCATGGGACAAATAGACTTTTTTGCTGTTGTCCTCAGAGCTGATATGGGTCATTCAGGGGTATCTTGGAAGATGCTACAGAGCCAAACTGCAATGTTTTGGCCTTTTTGCCACTTTTATTTGTAAGAAAAGGCAAGAAAGCACAAAGCTTGATGGGAATTGATCAGAAATATTGCAAGCCACTTTGGGAGTCTCAAAGTTTCAATGTGTTGAGTAACACATTAATAATAGTAATGAGTTTTGGGCATCTTTCAGTTGCGTGACGGTAGTTTTTAAAGTTTTTTTTTGTTTTAACAAGGTACTTTTTCCAGAGAGCGCTTTCCTGAAAGGCATCACATTTAATTTTTCTCCATTGCCCTCCAATGTGTTAAAAATGACAATAAACTTTGTAAAATTATAAAGTATATACATTTATTTTCATACACATACATATACATACAGGTGCATCTCAATAAATTAGAATGTCGTGGAAAAGTTCATTTATTTCAGTAATTCAACTCAAATTGTGAAACTCGTGTATTAAATAAATTCAATGCACACAA
>NW_015536561.1:1313723-1325656 GCF_001515605.1 Sinocyclocheilus anshuiensis
TGTGTGCATTGAATTTATTTAATACACGAGTTTCACAATTTGAGTTGAATTACTGAAATAAATGAACTTTTCCATGACATTGTAATTTATTGAGATGCACCTGTACATACATACGATACATACACACATAAGTGTGTGTCTATAAAAATACATGTACTGTATATACTATATTGTTATATTGTTATTTACATTATTTTACAATCATTTTACAAAACAATTCTTCATTATACAATAAATAATATTGCTCCTGTTCATCCCTTTATTTACAACCTTTCCATACTGTACCTACAAAATGTAACTACTTTTTGTCAGGAGCTTGTAGTGTAGCTACAATTGTGAGCAGCTTGTAGGCTTCAAAAGTGAAGCTACAGTTTGGAAGTACCTTCACCAACACTGATGCTAACATCTATGCTATGACTCCAAACCCAGGAGCTATTTGTACATTGATTTGGGTGCTTTTTGCAGTTTTATTTCATTTCACAGCAACAGCAAACCAAGAAGTGGAAATTGGCTTCACGCCGGAAATGACTTTTATCACATTCTCGACACAATATTACTGTAAGTGCACCAAAAGCCAGTATGTGAAAACAGAACTGAAACTCTTTTCATACTTCAGAGCGAAGGCATAGCACTACATGCTTGAGAACTCTGTTTGTTAAAAGAAAAAGCTAAAGACTTTTCAGGCTCGACATTATGAACTCTGAACATTCTGTCCTGAAGGGAAAATTCAAGGCTCAAACTACAGTTCCCAATCAGTCTTGATATATACTCCCATTGAGATGGTCCAGCTCTCTACAACCTGCTGTGAGCTGTCCAGGTTGCTAACAGTGACTAAAGGATTGTTACATTTAGACAAACTGAGGCAAGGTGCCCCATGCGTCACTTGTGATTCAAGCACTCCTCGGGAGAGCTCATCAGTGTGTTTTCTCAAGTCACGGAGCTCAGACCCCATTAACCCCATGTAATGACTTTGATTACTTAATTTTAAGGGAATTAATTATTATTAATTCATTCAGGTTTTAAAAGGACTCGAACCTGAAAATTCGAGGTCCACCTGATTAAACTGATTTCAAATTTGATAGTTTACACTCTATCAGTTTCTCGGCCAGCGAGAAGTTAATGTCAGTGTGTATTACCAATTTGACTATATGTATTTTCCTGGCCACGGTCAACACAATTATGATAATTTGTAAGCTCTTAGAGAGGTAACGTAATCTTTGGCAAAGGCGTTAAACGGTCAGGGGGTCCAAGAGTGTCTGTCGCGGGAATCTTTCCAGATACCAGGTTCTTTGTTCTGTGGTCCATTAGATGGTTTACCTAGGAAACCTGTTAAAAAACAATACTTATTTTTGTTTATCTTTTCTGGTATTTTTTTTTTTTGCAATGTTTTGCCTTTAAGTAATCAGATGTTAATGCCAGTTTGGGATAATAGAATTAATTAAATACTTCATTTTTCAATTATTTATGCTTTTGATGAATGCAAACCAAAAGACAAAATTATTCCTAACAAATGATTGTCACATCTGACATCTGTGCAAATACAACTTCACATTATGTAGTACCTGAGTTAGAAAACACAAAACACAAACTCAAACAAACCAGTAAATCTATTAATATTATGAAACAGATTCAACTCTAGATTTTGACTTGATCAGCCACATTCAAACATCTTCCTTTTTCATTCATTCTACTTAGCACAATGCTAACCGATATACAAATTAATAAATAAATATGAATAAAAACAAACAAACCAGTAAAACTATTAAATTATAATACAAATGCAATTATAAATTCGGATTGATGATCCACATTTTAAATACTTTAGCATAATGCTAACCAATGGCCAAACAAACAAATAAAACGAATAAAAGCTAACAAATGAACAAACAAACAAACAAATAAATAGCATCTTTTTAAGGTAATTTACTAAAAAAGTCCTGTTCTTAAATAAATACTACTAAAAACAAACAAATCAGTAAAATCAGTTCAATTATAAAACAGATCCAACTCTGGATCAGCCACATTTTAATGGCTTCCTTTTCTGTTAATGCCACTTTGCATAATGTTAATAAATAAATAAATATAAATTAAAAAAACTAAACCTGCAAAAATATTTATATTATAAGGGCACGTCAACACAAAGCCAGAGCTTTCTCTATCCGATCTTTTTTTTTCCTCATTCTAAAAAAAATTCCATAAACACGGCGTCGTCTCAAGAAATATCTGCGTAAACACAAAACCACTGAAACCGAATAAAAACTATGTAGTATACATGCCAGAGCAGTATGTGGTGCTGTAATTCTGCCACAGAGCTACACTAAAAATGGAGAAGAAGACTTAGAGCATGCGCATAAACCTTGTGCGCTGTATACAAACATTTTTACTTTAGTAATTTTTTTTTAGTAAAGCTAATAGGCTCAGCAGCTTCTGCAGCACGAACACAAGCATGTAGTCCACCATTGTTGTTGTTGTTACGTGATGTAGCGGTGATTGATTAGGGTCGAGACGTGGGGTGATGACATCATCGTTTCACAAAATATACGGATTGGCTGTGCACACAAAAATGCAAGGGTGTCGTTTTCAGATTTATCCACGCTGGGACCCGGTGTAAAAAAATAGCAGTTTCAGGCTCCCAAAACGGTCTGGACGAAACGCCTATACAATACAAACTTTTTACATGTACAGCTAAACGCGTCTCCGTGTGGATGGGCTCTAAAACTGATCCAACTCTGAACTCTGATTTGATGAGCCACATTTGAACAAATTTGTTTACTTCTGATGTCACTTAACATAATCAATAGCCAAATTAATAAATAAAAACAAAAACAAACAAATAAATAAATTGCTATTTAGCTATTGTTTTAGCAAATTTACTTAATTATGGCACACATCACCTATTTTTCATGATCCAATACATCTTAATTGGATAAAAGTTTTTTTTTCTTGCTTTAGATCCTGTTTCACTTGGAAATACATTAAATTAAACAAGTAATATGAAGTACAAACAGCAATTGACTTTAATAAGTTCTTCGTCCCGCTTCATATTTTCATATGTGTTTTCACCACTCTCATGTGTAAAAGTAAAGCAGCTCATTGATAGCCATGCAAATTTATCTATCACAGTTTAAACAGCATAGCAAAATCTCCACCGTTTGAGCATTTCTCCATCGCAGACTGTATATCAAATCGGCCAACTCTAATTCACACTATGATCTTATAAGGAACAAGTATTTTTGACTATAATGACACCATTACTTTCTAAAGGTCTTGATTAAATTCTCAACCTCTCCAGCTCATAATAGCGCAATTTGTCTGCATGACTTAAGTTGACCTCCACCATCTCACTCAACCCCTTCAGAACCTACAACCGATCGCGGCACAAAATGACAGATCCCTCATGTGAATGAAATAAAATTACGGAGTCCATTTTGGCTTTCCTTTATTGAATCAATGCTGTGCTCTTCCAAGGTGGATGCAGAGCCATTGTCTGCAGGATACAAATGGGAACATTTAGTCAATTTCGATCCATTTAGGCACCCAAAGCCTATTGATCCATTGCCCCCTCATCAAACTGTTTCACGTAAAAATGATACGAGCTGTAATCTTCCCCCCGAGAGAGGAGAGCACACAAATAGCATGCTGCTTCTGGAGTCATTCAGATGCCTGGTGTGTTGTATGAACATGTAGTTGGTAAAGAATGCTCTTTTCAACAGGGAGCACGCATCGATTTTGCATGATATTTACTGTCAGATCCGTGTCTGGAAGTATCCACTGATTACAAAAAAGAAAGATCAGCAGAAGCTAATAGGACAGCAGGGACTAGCGTCTTGATACTAACTAGGCTAAAACAGCTTAGTGGGTTAAGAAAGGTCTCTTCCTGTGTAAGTGTGCAGAAGAAGCTACAAAATGGACCATAATTTATGATGGTTAGGGGAGCAATAATATTTATATTCTGTCTGATACGTGATACTGGTACAGAAAATGTATAAATATATGTATGTATGTAATGTATGTAATATATGTATATGTAAATATAAATTCGGTCATTTCTGCACCTATCTTTCATTTCATAAATGCTTCTGTTGTGACTGCTTCTTTTCCTCAGTCACTTAAAATCGCTGCAGTTACCCCAGTTCTTAAGAAACCCAATCTCGATCATACACTTTTATCCAATTATTGTCCCATTTCAAACTTACCATTTATTGCTAAATTATTGGAGAGTACTGTAGCTTCCCAGCTTCAGTCTTTCCTAGTGGCAAATTATTTCTTTGACCAATTTCATTCCGGCTTCCGTCCACAACATAGTACTGAAATTGCCCTTGTAAAGGTAATGAACGATTTATTACTCTCTTGCGACACTGGCTCTCTGTCTTTACTTCAGTTACTTGACCTCAGCTCTGCCTTCGATACCATCTCTCATGATTTGCTTATCTCTCGTCTTTCGGCTTTGGGTATATCTGGTGCTGCTCTTTCCTGGCTCTCTTCATACCTATTTGACAGACAGTTCTACATTTCTGCTGGAGATTTTATATCCCCTACTGCCCCCCTGAAACAAGGCATCCCCCAGGGTTCCGTTCTTGGGCCTCTAAATCAGCATTTTTTTCATTTACGTCGAATTGTCCAGCTCCGTCCTTTCATTAGTGCCAACAATGCAGAAACTCTCATTCATGCTTTTGTTTAATCTCGTCTCGATTACTGTAATGCCCTCTTCATTGGCTTACCAGCTACCTCTATTTCTAAATTACAGTATATTCAAAACTCAGGTGCTCGTATTCTCACTCGCGCTAAGCGTTCGGCCCTAAAGCTTTGTTTGGTCTGGCTCCTTACTATCTTCGCAATCTGCTCCTTCCCTATTCTCCACCTCGTTTATTGCGGTCTTCTGATTCTCGCCTTCTCGCCGTCTCTCGGTATCACCTCTCTTCCATGGGGGGCAGATCATTCAGTGTTGTTGCCCCTAAATTATGGAACTCTCTTCCCAGATCACTCTGTCTTGCCAATAGCCTGTCTGAATTCAAATCGCTGCTCAAAACTCACTTGTTTTCAGAATGTTATCTTTCTTAAATTAACGTCTGTTTAGTCTTATATTGTCTTATCTATACATTACTCTGTGGATGTCTGATGTTCCCTTTACTTTCTGTATTATTGTTTGATATTATCCTCACATTTCTGATGTTTATTGTAAAGTCTCCTTGAGCTCTGGAAAGGTGCTATATAAATAAAACTCATTATTATTATTATTATTACTTACACTGGTAATGCTTTTTATACATGCATGTATAAAATGTTACACACATATTTGAACATTATAATATATGTATATTTAAATATAATAATATATTATAGAATACATTTATAATATAAATATATTTAAACTGTTTAAATTTGATATATTTTTTTGTATAATTTTATATATATTATATTCTATAATTTTATTTATATACACACACACACACACACACACACACTTAAATTGCATTTACATTTGATACTATCTATCTATCTATCTATCTATCTATCTACAAACCCACCCATCTATATATTCAACCTATATATCCGTCCATCCATCCATTTATACACACATTTTATATATACATAAGTACTGCAGACTACTTTCCTTACCTCATGAACACTATAAGAAAAACAAACTGACAAGTGCTAATGTGCTAATGTGGGCGACAGTTTCGAATTTAGCTTGTGACATTTCCTCGTCCCAGTCCTCCCTCTTCACTGCCATTTCCCTTTATCTCTCTATATCAATAAAAGTTCCAATAAGCCAAAAAGAAACATTTTTAATCTTAAAGTTCATTCTCAATAAACATGCCGCTCTTAGTGCCAGGCCCCATTCTAGCTGATGGGGTTTACATTGCAATCATGTGTCATTATCTTTGTATCAGACCATCAACAGCATAGTTAGTAAGATACCAAGCACCCTTGAGGACATTTGCACGCCTTTCTGCACTAAAAACCTACATTCTAGAGATTTTAACGTTAGTCCACCACAAGAATACAGATGCGTTATCATCCATGCTAGAATTCCCACAGGCAGTTAAATTAAAGTTGAAGGGCTGTCTTACGCCGCCAGATGGAAAACATATTTTCAGATGTATTGTGCATTTCAGCATTCTGCCCTTTACCACTGCAGAGTGCATCTGAGCTGTCACTTTGAAAGCTTTATCTCAGCATCTACAAGTGCCTCTGTGACAAGGACAGTAGATCTACCATTAAAAAACCCATGCACTCTCCCTCCATTCTTATTTCAAACTCTATTTCTCACCCCTTTGGTATTTTACTTTATCACTCCTTGTGTATTTTGCATGCATATATATGGACAGATGCTGCTAAGCAAATCCCACTTCAAAATGTCATCTGCGGCCCGTCGAGATCACATGTGCGAATGGAAATATGACAATTTTATGCATAATCTATCGTCCTATATACCCTCTTCCCTTCCAGTTCTCCTTCTCTCGCTCCCTTTGCCTGCGTCTGAAATGTCTGACTTTGAGAGTGCATTAAAATGTCCTGTTCCTGAGTGGTACGGGCATAAGGGAGAAGGTGACGGATGGAAAGTGCATGCGTGCAACTCCCTTTGAGAGCTCATGATTGATGTTCGAAGCGCAGGCCAAAAAATGGGTAAGAGGCCTGATGTCTACTGTGTCATCTGCACTGACTGTCCAACTGAAAAAGACAAGAGAGACAGAAAGAGAGAGCTATCTATCTATCTGTCCGTCCGTCCATTCGCCCCCTCACCCGCACCGCTCGCCCACCTAACTATCTGTCTATCCATCTATCTATCTGTCCATCTATCCATCCATCGTCTCTCCATCTATCCATTGTCTATCTATTTATCCATCTGACCATATATCCATCCATCTATCCATCATCTATCTGTCCGTCTGTCCAACTATCCTTCCATCTATCTGTCTATCCATCTACCCATCTGTCTATCCACTTGTCTGTCCATCTATCTGTCTATCCAACTATCTATCCGTCTTTTTACCCGTCCATCTATCCATCCATCCCATCCGTCTATCCATTCATCTATCCTTCTGTCTGTCCGTTCATCAATCCATCCCATCCACTTGTTGCTATGATTGCTAAAAATGTACAGAAATATGTTGAATAAAAAGCATTGAATTTGTGAAAAAGGCACACTTAACTGTATAATAAGCCCAATTTACATAGAAAAGAGGTGCATATTGTGCTGAAAAGAAATTATTATTTTTTAAATATAAAGTGCAGCACTATCTTTGCATATTCACACCTAGTTAAACTAAACTGCTGGTAGTTAGAGAATAAGACACTTCAGTGAATTCACCCCATATTTTTTATTGGAAAGGGCTGTGGTGCACATTTGTTTAAAACATGTAAAAATATTTTAATTTAAATATTCTCAAACACTTACATTTTCAGCCTGTCAATCAAAATAATAAATAAGCAAATATATTTTAGTAATATCATTTATTTATTTTTTCCCCATTTCATTCATAAAATAAACAGTTTACGTTACATGTTGAAGTTAAAATAGTCAGTACAGGGCTATTTTTTTCAGATGTCGTGACATCCACCAGTTTGACTTATAGTGATTTTCACCAAATCTGCTTCCCTTGACCTTCAGCTGAACAAGAAAATATTCATTTGTCGTCTGTGTAACAATGAGCAACACTGCGAATGGTGTAGACCAATACAAACAGCACAAGAAATAGAATGCTATTTTTATATGGCGGGACCATTTTGATTAAAATGTCATCGGCTGGATTCATTTTCTATGATGTTTGTGTTGAACTTTACACACTTGACTTGTTCTGTCCTGAAAATTGCAGGTAATGCTCTCTGGGTGCACTGATGCTCTAGGCTCCTTCTGAAGCCATCTTGGATGTTACGGTCAGGAGGCAAAATGTCAGACGTGGAAGTTCAGTTGTGTATGTTACTTCAAGTCTGTCTAGACCGTGATATATTTGATTTGTAAGGGTTAGCGCATGAAGGTGTAGTGATCCACAACAAATGCTTGAGGTTTGTTTTATTGAATACAGTGAAGTGTTACATGCCCAGCTCACATTTCACCCCCAAAATAAAAAAAATATATATTTTTCAGAAAATTAAGTCCGATTAGGTCCATTTGGTTTTTCGCATGAGAGTTGACAGTTAAGCACATTTCTTCCCCAAAAATTTTTACATTTGAGGATGTTTTTGTCATTCCTAAACTTCCAGTCAAATATACTGTATATATGTATATATTCTGTCTTATATTATTATTATTATTATATTTTTTTTGCATTACACAAATGAGAAATTGATTTTTCAGAGAATGTCACAATGGAAAACAATTAACGGTCCGCAAAAAATGCTTTCTTTAAACACTAGCATTATCAAACATATAACTGCAAAAAATAAAAATTTTTAACAATTTCCCCAAGTGTTTTCACTTTTCGGGAAAAGCAACCTCACAAAACGACTCGCTTACAGCTGTCACTGCATATTAATATAACTGAAAATGTTCTAGACAGGTTGAGATTTTTTTAAAATAACTAACCCCCGGTCAAAACCAGAAACCATAAAAAGACAATAAAACAAATAAACTCACAGCTCTAAAATCACTGAGCTTGAGTTTACAACTGAGAGAATCCACTGTAGACTGTAGACATGCAGTCATCTATACCAAATGAATGATTCCTTCTCTAGGGCATTCAATGAAAACATATTTTACCAATCAAGTTGTGTGAATGAATCAGTACAACAGATTAGCAAAACAGAAATGGTTCACTGAATTATGTAGACACTCCCGTCACACACTTAATCATTTGGAGCATTTCTTTCACATCATAAACTATAATAGGATAACAAAGATAAACAGAACGTTGGATAAAGTGGAAATTCAATCATTTGAAACAAACCTGCAAATGCATCCTACTACATGTTAAGAAAAAGATAAGTTAGCTTGTGAAGAACAATGTACTGAAAGTAAAGACAACTAAAAAACACAACAAATATGAATTAAAAGACATATAGAAAGCTACACTCTTAAAAATAAAGGTTCTTTATTGGCATCTCATCAGCATCATCATCATCATCTGGTCCCGTGCTGGGCACATTGGGCAGCAGGAGTTCTCCAGCGATTTTGGTCATTTGCAACAGCATCAACATCGTCCCATATAATGTTTATAGCTTTCAAATGCTCCTAGGCTGTCAAGTCTTTCAAGGTTGTCCCTGCTTCCTTTTCCCTCTGGGAGGTACCCATCTTAAAGCAATTTTTGGATAACGGTGAGCAGGCATTCGTAAGACATGGCCAAAGAATTGCATCCGGTGCTCCATTACAATTTCTGACATATGTCTTGAGTTGGACCTTTGTAGTATTTCTTCATTGTTGATGTGGTCGCGATAGGAAATGCTAAGGATCACCTTTGGAAAGGAACACCCTTTTAACCTACCAGAGACAATGTTGGTGGACTTCTACACCTCCATCACTGAGTCCATACTCACCTCCTCCATCACCATCTGGTACTCTGCTGCCACTGCCAAGGACAAAGGCAGACTGCAATATGTCATCCGCTGTGCTGAGGTCATTGGATTCAACCTGCCACCTCTTCAGGACCTGTACATCTCCAGGACCCTGAAGTGGGCAGTTAAGATTATGGCTGACCCTTCTCACCCTGGACACAAACTTTCTGAGTCACTCCCCTCTGGCAGGAGGCTGCAGTCCATCAAGACCTCCAAGAGAACCTCACACCACAAAAACAGTTTTTTTCTGTTTTTTTTCATTACATGAAAGGTGCACTAAGCGATTTTTGAAAAAAGCTTTTGACCACAGTGTCGGACCAAGTCCCAAAACACACTCGCAGCCAATAAGGGGCGTGTCTAGTAATGATAGGGAGAAGAGAGAGCTCAGTGAGTGCACAGGACGGATATTAGCAGATCAACTAGAGATAGTGAGAGATGGCAGATAAAAAAAGAGGAACATTCCAGAGGAACAAAACATTAAAAAGAAGGGTTACGATGAGGCAAGAAGTAGGACTGCGTAAATATCAGAACAGCTTCCAGCGGTGGAGAAACTCAAGGAGCGGAATGGAATCGGACACCGAGGTTGCTTTGTATGATAATGCTCTTGAAAAGCCTTATCTTTGTGGCAATGCTAACAGCTGCTGTTGACCAAATTGGGTGCTTTCGAGGGAACACTGTTGACGCCATTCCAATCCAAGACTTTGCGTTTATTAGCATTGCCATAAAGAACCTTTAACATCAATGGAACCTTTCCATTCCATAAAAGGTTCTTCATTGTGGAAAAAGTTCTTTAGATTATTTAAAGGTTCTTCATAATAAGAAAAAAATGTTTTTTTTATGAACTGTTCACGGAAAGGATCTTCGAGGAAACCCAAAATGGTTCTTCTATGGCATCACTTTGAAAACCCCCTTTTGGAACCTTTATTTTTAAGAGAGTACTTTTAGTAGCTTGTAACTATGTAACTATTCTGTATAAGGATAACTTTCAACGTAGCTTAGCTGACGTTTGGTATCATTTTTTTCCAGTAGCTTGCCCAACACTGATCATAGCAGACAAAAACCAGACGACACTGCTTGCAAGAAGCTCTAAACGATGGCATGATTTTCTATAACCTCAAACACAAGAATCTCCTCTTTTGAACGCCAATGCTGGATGACAGTTCTATTGGAAACCATCTTGAATTAAAGCGGCCGAGAGCGTCTGATGATATTTGACCCACAGTCTATAGATGACAGAGAATTTGTTTTCAGATGATGTTTGCTCAAGTGTGCCTTGAACAGCCATGGAAAAAGTATGTTGGCGAGAGGCTTATACTGACAGATCAAATGGAGCAGATGTGAGCCGGGGATTGTGGGATACATCAAGGGGGTTGTAAATCTCTTCGCTTGGACTAATGAGTATGACAAGTGTGGGCTGCGATGTGTTCTCGAGACTGACAGAGGTAAGTGGGGTGGTGTTGACAGGGCAATGATGTCAGCGGCGCGCGTGGTTATGTGTGTGTGCGTTTTAGAGAACACACTCTATCCAAAGGAACCTCATTAACATCAAGGTCAATTTTATCAGACCCCAAGCTGTCGTTTTTCTCACATTACCAGCGGGTATGAAAGAAGAAGTGAGGAAAGAATGAGGGGTGAATTAGGCTACATGCATGGATACACACACACTGGATGATCACATCGCTAACGGTGCAAAGTAAAGTGTGGCACTGCAGGTTTAATGAATACACACTTCTGTTCACGGACAATAACAGAATTCATTTGTTTATCATTGATTTTTTTTTTTTTTTGTGAGAGGACCTTCTGAAAGTCTGAAAAAAGTAATGGTTATGAATTAACTTTCAAATTAAGGTCTCACAACAAAAGCTACATTGGACTTGCCTGGCATATTATGCTAAATTAATGTAAAAAAGTGTTTGCAGCCCATTTTACTTCCATCATCTGATGCACTTTAAGAGGACGGGACTTGATTTTATACTTTGGGAATTGATTGGATAATGACAAATGTTTCATGTTCAAACCAGGCAAGATGTGACAACGCAACACGCAATAAATCTCGAAACCAACCATGACAACGATGACTGAAAAATTTTGCTGGTCAAGTAGCCCCACCCACATGATAACTAATTGGAAAAAATCCCACACACACCCCATGAATATTAATATATTTATATGAAGTACAAAAAATGGTTAAAACACATTCTTTTTTAGCCATGTTATTTTGACAGGTGAATTTGTTATCAGATGATCTTTTATTTTTTTATGCATTTTTTGGCTCAGTTGTGCCTTGAACAGCAATGGAAAAATTATGTTGCCTAAAAGTAAGTGTATGTATATAAACATATATACATATACATATACATATATATACATATAAACACACACACACACACACACACACACACACACACACACACACACACAAAAGAGAAACACACTTT
>NW_015536561.1:1325732-1342979 GCF_001515605.1 Sinocyclocheilus anshuiensis
CACACACACACGCACACACGAATGGTAGGAACACATTTTCACTTTAGCCATCTATTTTTTGTTGGTGTTTGTTTATCTATTTATTTTGTAAAGAAAATGTATCCATGTAACCAAATGCCAGAATATGTTTACTCAGTAATGTTACATATCCTTACAAAACAAATTTTTTTTTGTTTATTAAGAGATAAAAGCTGGAAATTATACAGCTATAAAATGCAACTTGACAGCTAGAAAAATTATAAACACTTTTGCTAGAAAATGATGGCATATATTATTACGGATTGGTTAGTAATTTTCCACCCATTCTAACCAATTATTAACATGAAACCTAGCCCAGTAATTTCAGAATAAGCTATAATAACAACATAAAAGTGAAATAAGTTTGTTTCCAAACTACTCATTTGCTAACACAGGGAATACCATCTATATCATCACCAGAACAAACGCTTCCATTTAACTGTCAGTCTAATGTCAGCAATGTGAATTAAGACGGCTTCTTTCCTCAGAGTAAAAGTAAAATTCAATTCAGGTCTCAACCTCTCTCTTCACCCTTCCTCTCAAGGACTGAATCTAGATGCCCCCTTCTGTTTTAATGTGAGTATATGTGGGTGGGAAAAGAAAAGCTGACAGAAGCAATTCTCTTCCCCTCGCTTCGTTAGGCCACCTAAAGGTCGCCATTAGTCTCCGTGTTCTGCCCCGTAGAAGGCTCAAGGCGCGCCGATGGGTAGCGGCAACCTGCAGCACGGTCAACGTTGCATCATAGAGTGATTCATACTCTTACATAACCAAACTATGGGGATAATCTGTCTTTTTAGTGCTTTCAGGTTAAACTCAGACTTATTGCAGTCTGTTGTCCCATGAGACGACGGGAGAGAGGAGGAATCTGAGAGTGGCGGCATGACGGTACACCTTCAGCATTAAATTTGAGTGAATGTGTATGGATCAATCTGCTCTTATCGATGGAAATGATAATATGTCTTGAACTGGGGAATTCACTAGATTTGGTTCAACACAAAAAAATCTTGAACCACACTGGAAATCGGGAATTATTTAGATTTGGAAAGATTTAGGATTTAAAATAAGTGGGAACATATAATTTTTCAAAATGTCAAATAAATAAATAAATAGTGTGTGTAAAACTTGTATATAAACGATTATTGTATGTATGAAAATTAAGTGATTTTGAAGACACTATGATCATTAACCTCCAATGTGGATTTCTCTGTATTTGGCATTTGTATGACACTTTATATTTACATTAGAACATCTCTAGTATGTTTGCCGTTTGTCATCTGTTTCCTTTACCCTTGTTGTGCTTTTTTAAAAGTTAAAAATACCAGGAATTTTTTTTTTTTTTACTTTCATCCTCAGCAAAGCAGTAAAAGGTTAGTTGGCATGCCCAGTGAAAGAAATTCAACTTTCAATCAATTGGAGGGTGACCTTTAGAGAAGGCCCTAATCAGTTTGAACTCCTGTTGTATCGGAGCGACACTTGGCAGCCACCAGCGTCAGTAACTGTCTGCTTTCATCTCACCCTGTCTCACTCTCACGCTCTCTGTCTCTCTCTTTCCTGTGCTTATCTCTGAACAAGGTCATTATGTTTTGCATTAGCTGTCTGAGCTATAGCTGATTGCCAGAACGAACGATTGATTTTCCCTCTTCTCCCACTTCAAGGTCCGTAGCATTGTCCAAGATCAAAGTATCATCTATCAGGGGTCATCCCTGTCAGCGTAATGTCACATTAATGTGACAAAATTGTCTAAAGTCTAATCTGAGCTAACATACGCATGGCCTAGGGAACAGGTGTCAATGAAGGATGCACTGCCATTATTACAAACAGATAAATATGAGGAGGAGGAGACATTTGTAGAAGAATGAATGGTAGAAATTCCTCAAAATGGCAGCTGTAGGAAGTCAACACTATTATCGCATCATTTACACTGCATAAATGATAACTCAAATTGTGCAACTTATTGAGAAAAAACTTTTCAGAGTTATTGAAAGTCTTGGTGGACAAGATTTATGCCTTAATGACCCACAACAACTTAGTAGTGACACATTTTACAATGACATTGCACTTTAAAACTTTTTATTTTTTAATAAAAAAAAAATTAAACTACAAAATCATTTTTATAAAAAATAAAAGAAATTCCAATAGCACATATATCTTCTATGTTTAAAATATCTCTATTTTTATCTTTAATCGATTTTAGAAATTTCATTTCAACCCATTTCGTGTGGCGCCTGATGGAAAAAGAACCCATTAAAATTAGCTAAAAGAAAACAGAACAAAAACCTTTTCTGCAAATCACCAAAGCTTTCCTGAAAAGGTCAAAGCCTGTTCTGTTGGTCTCCACACATTTTCGAGATCAATGCTCCACTCTTCTTGTTTCTTCAAAGGCGTTTTGTTCAAACAAGGCTTTATACTTAGAGTCATGCCTGTTTACTGCACAAAAATTACAGGACTAAATGTTACATTAAACTTTCTAATATTTTTAATATACACAGTCCAGAATCTGCTCAGATGTTCGAGAACTACAAAAATCTTAAAAAACGCACAAGATTCATTGTGTAAAATGAGCCTTGTCCTTAAGAAGCCGACTAGATTTGGGGAGCTGGTGAAATGCACTAAAATAAAACGGTAGGGGACAATGTAATTTATTTCTATTTCAATTCATTTTTAACAAGTCCATTATTCACTCTGGGGCCCCACGGGGCCCATAAGTTGAAAGTGGTGTGCGTTTTTTTTTTTTTTAAACAGAGCTGTGATTGTTTTGCCATGTTTATGCACAAGCCATGGGTCAGCGGTTGACTGTAATCCTTTTTCTCCCAAGGACAATTTGGAGAGATATCATGAATAAAAATGATCTTAATAATATGACACAAAAGAACCCAGAGCCACTATGAATATTATTAAGTTCATATCTGAAATGGTTTGTGTCAAAATTACGGTATCTGAGCAACAAGGTGGAGCTTTAAGCCAAACTATATTTTTGGCGCTCTCAATTAAAATGTTATCCCAGTATACACAGAAACTGTCATGTACATGTACACACTCCAAAAATAAACTCAAATGGCCTTTTATTGGCAGTCTCAGGCACTTTTGTGCTTAATTTCTACCTCTAGTGCCGCTCGAATCCTGAAGCACTAGCTGAGTACCAGAATAGTGCCTTGTACTATAAAGTACCGTTAAAGTTTACTCTCAGGTACATGACAAACACATCCTATCTCAAAAAACACAGGCCTAATGCAGGGATGAATACAATTAGCCTCTCTGCTAAAGTGAGAAGTTAAATTGCTCTTTTAAAATGGAAAGTTCAAATTTTTTTTCTTCCCGAGAACACAAAGAAAGATATTTATAGCTGAATTAGTTAATAATAATTTAAAGTTCAGCCTTTTCCTCATAGAAAACTACTAACTAATTGGTTAACAGAAAGTGTTGTTATTATTTATAGTGAAAATTTCATAAATTTACATAAAATCTACAAATTTTGGAAGAAAAAAGGAACAAGTCATCTTATAATTTGCCTGTGTGACACTTTACATTTAATGTTTTTTTAATTGGCATAATTATTTTTTCTTATTACTTTATTAAATTAATATTTACTACCTTATTTTAGTGTGTTACCATGATGGTGTTTATAAGTTCAGTTCTTAAAACCTAAAAAGTTGCTATCATATATTCTTTTTACAATCTTTTAAGTTCTGGCATTTTTTAGTTGCATTTTTTTTTTTAAATAATACATGTATTATATGGCTTTAGCTTTACCTCTGAAAACAGCCAAAAAGTCATATGGACAATTTTTTTCTGATTATTTAATTTTTTTATGTTTTACATTTTTTTGGCTAGGCATTCTCTTGCCTCCATCCACTTTTGTTGTATGATCAAGAGCAGCCTGGACATTATACTAAACATTTCCTTTTGTCTTCCACGAAACTCACAACGTTTGGGTGAGTAAATCATGACAAAAATATGCAGGCAAGTTAGCAAAGAAATTAAGGTATAACATCTTGCATAAGATTACAGAGGTGAGCTACAATAAAGCGAACATAAACATGATAAATATTTAGGATATTTGCATCATGTTAATGTTAGATTTGTTATATCCAACTAGGCAACTTCCTTGCCGTTGACGCCCTTGACCCAGATGGCGGACGTCTGAAGAGAGAGCGAATTAAAAAGGAAAGAGAAATACAGTTATATCAAATTTAGGATTTTCCTTGAACTGTCAGATAAGGGGACCGCTGGACCCTTGCAGACTGAGCTATAAGCCTTGTCCCGGGTCTCGTATCTGGAGACACCTTCTCGGGTTTCAGACATCTCGCGGGAATAGAGATCAAGAGAAAGGTAGAGGATTTTGCACAAATTACATATACATTTATAAATAGCTCAGTTGAATAAATGGACTCGGGAATCAGAGGTGGAGGGAATGTAGCAGCTGTTGGCTTTATTATCACATATGGATCATAGTCTTAACTCCGATCGTGGTCTATTTCCATTAATGTGGGGCGAGATTTATCGGGAGGCTGTGCCCCTACAACCCTGCCTTGGTCAAACATACTTTTTTTTTTCTTTTAATTTGTACTGACCTTTGCAGTGATTTCTATGATGTATCTTTTATAAGCTGATGACTTTGAGGAAGGACATTATTAAAACAAAACTTCAAGATTTCAATAATTACATCCTTGTAGTGATAAAGACCCAAACCCACTGTTTGCTTTTGATCATGCTGTGCAAAAATGTCAAGTTCGAATGTAGATTTACCTCAAGACGGCCAGTCAGATCCTAGTCTTTGTGCGTTCAACAAGATGAATTTTAGTCATACATCAAATTGTAGTGGCATGTCAAACCTTTGATATGTCTTACACTTGTATGCATATTTGTTCTGTTATTGACATTCTGATAAATTATTGAAATATTGATGATAAACAGACATGTTCAAAGCAGATGCTCTTAAACTCCTTTTGTGACTTTTACAGCAAAGCCACACTTTTCCACTTAAAACCAAACAGGGTTTTACAGCCTAAAGAAAACCTTCAGTTAAAACAACAACAACAACAACTACTTTGTTGTAGTGTATTGTGCTGTATGTACAGCACTGGTGCTTTAAATGAATGTTCCAGATTCAGTACAGGTTAAGGTCTTTGATAGCAATTGTGGCATTATTACCACAGACAAATAAATGTAGAAATAATTATAAAAACTCATTCTTCATTTGTATTGAGTCAAGGAAAAAAAATCAGTAAGCCATTTACATTGAAAGTAAACACGGCACTTAGATCAGAAATATAAAGCTTGCATTTTTGTTAAATCACTTACATTAATTATCAAATTAATACAATTTGAAGTACTAATTGATTTACATGACAGGTATTGGAAATATTTAATAAAACTCGCAGAGAAGTTCACAAAAATGTGATTGTTTTACCCAAACCTCATGTTAGCACAAATAATGTTTGAATCTTGTTAATTTGAAACAGTGTGTTTTAACTTATCCAGTCACTGTAAAACCGAACAAATGTTCTAACAAATTGACACTTTTTAGTTGACTTTGCTTAATTTACAACAATTTGTTGATTTTAATTGTAAAAATCTAGTAATCTATACTATTTGCATATTATGTCGTTGTTACTCAGAAAGCCTGAGTTAAGATAAATTGATTTGTATGAGTACCATTTTGTCAATCTAGTTTCTAGTTCCCAGCATGCTTCGCTTCAGACTTCAGGAGTAAATATTGAAATTAAGTGTTATTTTATTTTATTTTGATTTTTAATTTTTTTTGCTAACTGGACAATTCAAGCACTTAATGTACGTAAGTCTTTTTAAGGTAATGAATTTGCAACAAGTAAATCAGATCACAAATGCAACTGAGAAATTCCAAGTTGCAGTCAATGTTATATTAGTTAGCTCAACTTAAAAAAAATTAGTTGTTTGGAATACACAGCTCAGGGCCGTTTCTAGGCATAGGCGAGCTAGGCGGTCGCCTAGGGCGCCACCAGCTGAAGGGGCGCCAATGAGCGCACGTACTGGCACTTTTAGCAGGGTTGTGATAAGGAGTGGCACGGTCACCCTGAAATATGACTGCCGCCCCCACTGGATCCCCCAACATTATTGGGCTAGAGTACTGTCAATCTGACGATGCCTGTATGTTACTAGATCAGAGTGCTGTCAATTGCTGCCTGATTGTTGCATGCAAAGTTTGCATTTGGAGTGCTCAACAATGCCATTAGATCAGTGGGCTCTGTCAGTGCTTTGGCAATAGGGATTTCGCCTAGGGCGTCAAATTGGCTAAAAATGGCCCTGACACAGCTAGTATATTTAACTTAACATGAATTGTTGAAACTAAAAATTTTTTTTTTTTTAATAATTAGTCTTTTTAAGGCAATCGGTTTGCATTCTTTTCTCAAGTCTCAAGTCTCAAGTCTGCTTTATTGTCAATTCTTCGCAGTGGTGCTGTTTTAAAGTAAAGTCAACTAATGAGCTTTTACAGTGTTAAGTGCCTTACTGCAACCACTTTTTTATGAGGGAAGACTAAATTATTTTGACAGAATGTCCCAAATGCTCTTTTAGAGCTTAATTTGCATTGACCTCAGAACACATCAGAATCCAGAAACAATTTGATTCTGTTCAAACATCTCCAAAGAACCATATAGCAACTCAAGAACTCACCCTATAGATTCATAAAAGCCCTTTGCTTCACCTAACCCAATCCAAACACACACACACACACACACACACACACACACACACACACACACACACAGACACACATTTCTCACAGCATCTCCATCAGTGTGAATCCCCCTCTGCTGCCTCCATACAAACACCATCTGCCCAGAGTCTTTAATGATGTGGACTGAATATCTTTTTCCCCCCTCTCAAAGATATTCACCCAGACTCCAGTTCAAAAAGAGGTGTTTTATTACAGCTGGAGTCTGGGGAGAGAAGCTTTGTGAGGGGAGAGGGGGATTTGAGAGTGGAGTGTATTGATAAAACCCCCCTCTTAAAGGCTGCTGCATCTTGGCTGGTGTTCAGGAAGGAGAAGTGAATGAACGAATGATACACGGATTCAATTTCTCTGCCTCTAACTTCTCCATTTGAAAACAGATCAAGTGCTGGATATTTATTTATTTATCGCTTGATTGATTGATCGATTGATTGATTGTCATTTCAACCACATCTTAGAAAATCATTCTGTGGTGGAAATAGCATTTTAAACATTTTTGGAATAAAATGAGCAACACTTTCCCACTGCTTTTACATACCTACACACAATTAAACAATATTGTCAACCTTTACCATAATTTGAAAAGTTGCAGTTTGACTGGAAACTGACCGAGACAAAATTAATGCAATGACAATTATTGAAAAACTGCAGGAAAGCCTTAACTTGTGATTAATCATTTAAACCAAAAATTTTTAAAAGTTTATAATTGTTTCATTGTTCATTTAGATCAGGTGTGTCAAACAAGTATGCATGTTTCTTTTACTACATGCACTTAGTTGATTTGTGTGCTTTTTTTGCATATTCATGTTTGTTTTGTTGAGAAGGTGTGAGAGATAGATATCTTGGTGCTGAATTATAGCATAATATGGCATAAATTATCTAAATTATACAGGAAAAGCTTGAGGTGAACAATACACACTAGAGAGAGAGATTGCCAATAAGAAAGATATGGAACCAGAGAGAAAAACAGCAAGACACATTAGATATGCAGGAATTGTGATCTGGTAACAGCAGGCTTTCGAATCTTTGCACCGCCTCAGACTGTCTCCACAGCTGGATGGTGACTGTACATACAATTATACAGCTGCCTATCAGCAAGAGCATATATGCACAGAGACCATCTCTCTGCTCCCTAAGGTTGTCGGCATACGTGGATTTCATCAGCTCTACACTGAGCTGCGCAACTTTAAACAATGTGGATGAGGGAAATAGACTGGCAGAATGATGTGTTATTTCCTTTGTTGTCCCAAGCAGATCTTTATTCGTTGGTTAATCTGGGCCAACGAACTGGAAAAATCAAGAATGTTGAATTTTAGTTGATAAAACAAGAAAGGTTAAATAAACCACACCTAAAATAGAAACAATTGTGGGCCGCATACATTAAAAACAAGTAGAACATGTTTAATTAAATACATTCCGATGTAAATAGTACATTAAATTCAATTGAGCAGTTTTCATAAGAATGGCTTTACAAGCATTTAAAAAAATTACATAGCTGGATTTTCCAAAAAAAATAAAAAAATAAAATAAATTCTCTGTATCAAACTAAATGTTTGATTAAAAAAATTTAACTACAAATACATCTTTATAACAAAATCTGTATTGAACCAAAATAAAGGTATGTTTACACAACAACTGTAATAAAAATGAAAAAGTTTTCCCTTTGTGATTTTGAAAAGTTTTGCATACAAAGGACAACGTTGTCAAAAAGATCGCCATTCACACGGATCTGAAAAAAACAAACAAACAAAAACAAAAAAATTATGCATTATGCATGCCAGGCCAGTAGTTGGCGATGTCACTTTGCCTGCGTACAAATGCATTCCTTTAGAATGAAGACATAATGCGCGTGACGTCACTATTTTTACAAAATTGCATTTTTGTAGTTTACACTGAGACGATAACGGTATTGTTTTCAAAAACTTGCACTTTATAACTTGTTTTCAAAAGTTTGTGTTTTCAGGCCCCCCAAATGCTGTTGTCTTGTTAATGAATGGGCAAAACGCATTAGAAACGTTTTTAGTTGTAAAGTGTCATGTAAAATACTCCCTAAAAAGTAAAAAAAGAAAGTTTGGAATGAAAATTTCTTTAGATTTAAAAACAATTACATTATGTGACATGAAACTTTTGAAACGGCTGCATTTTTAAAATGTATTTATTTATTTATTTAAAGTTTTTTTTTATATATATCACCAAAAACAACCAGGCCATCTCCCAACATTTGCAAACTGTTTTCTTTTATGTTTTTTTTTTTTTTTTGGAAAAAAACAAAACAAAAACAAATCTGTGACAAGGAAAAATTACCACAATGGCCAAACATTTAAATTTAAAATTCTGATTAAAATACTGTATTTTATTATCTGAATGGAAGACATTTCAATAGATTTATTTAACATGAACTACAGCGTTGTGCACACAAGGAGTCTGACAAGAGGTTTCAAGAGGTAAACCAGTTTCCTTAACAACAAATTAGTTCTAAAAAGTTATGAAAATAACATACAGGAATAATGTCATAATTCTATTTTTTTTAATCACAGCTAACCTTCTGGCAACAAATTGGCAAACACAATCAGCACAGTTATGAAGGGTACAGGCAACCCAGATGACAGAGCGCAAGATAACCCCTAAAAAGTAATCAAAACGGAGTCTTCCTGTGAATAAAGGTGACGACGGGGTCAGCCGGGGAAATACCACACAGCATCTCTCGTGCAGTTGCTCTTCATAAGCATTTGGGCGCAGATGCTATACCTCTGCAGCTGGAGACGGTCTCTCTTATTTCCTCCCTTATTTGATCAGATTGAAGTTCAGAGGAAGCAATGTGGAAGCTGAGAAAACGGGGAAGGCTGGGATAAGCAGAAGTAACAGGGTGAACTGGAAGTTCAGATGCAATTCTCTTAGCCAGCTGATCCTAATATGAAACTGATAGGAAGGGGGGCAGGGGGACACAGAAAGGCCAATTTGTCTCCAGTGGCTAAAAGAGCTTGATATGAACAGCGCACAGCTTGAGTTTTGTAAAAACAAGCCTTGATTTATTTACTGCCTGTCTATAAAATGCTCCATGATGTCTTTTCACCCATTTGCTTGATCAGTGGATGTAATATTTGTCATTTAGTGTAAAGCACGATTAGCCTTTACGACCTTGTACATTTTTAGAGTGTTAGAGCATTGTGGTTTTTAATTTGGTATCATGGTTTTATTAAAGTGAACTTCATTTAATGTTACATTAATCTTAAGATAACATCAAGACAAATGTGTTCTCATGTTTCCTGGAGACACACACGCACAATGTGTAGGTGGGCTGACTGGAGTTTTGTAAATGTGAAACAAATGACTCAGTAAATGGTTTTTACTCGTTTTGAGACGAGCTAAAGTCTCCATCCCTTCCCCCAATTGTAAGTCGCTTTGGATAAAAGCGTCTGCTAAATGACTAAATGTAAATGTAAATGTTCTCATGTTTTCAGCTTCACCCTATTGGCATTGAATACCACTTTAGGGAGTCAGAAACCATTAACATTTTTGCCATGGAAAATTTTGTCCCCACCAGATTTCCAAAAAAAAATGTATGGCCACAATATCTACTGGTCAAAAGTTTGGAATAACTGTACGATTTTTGAATCTTTTTGAAAGAAGTCTCTTATACTTACAAAATGCAGTAAAAAACAGCATTGTGAAATATTACAATTTAACGTAACCAATTTCTATTTTAATTTATTTTAAAATGTAATTTATTCTTGTGATGACAAAAAGATTAATTTTCAGGATCATTACTCCAGTCTCCAGTATCACATGACCCTTCAGGAATCATTCTAATATGCTGATTTAAGCTCAGTTATTAATTATGTTGAAAACAGTTTTGCTTCTTAATATTTTAGTCAAAACAAAGATCAATTTTTGTTCTCTTCAGGATTCTTTGATGAATAGAAAGTTATAAAGAACAGCATTTTTTAAAAATAGAAATCTTTTGTAACATTATAAATGTCTTCAATGACATTTTATCAATATTAACAACAAAAACTGTTTTAAACAATGATAATAATGTCTATTGAAAACCAGGAATAATGGCTGCAATGTAAAACAAATTCCGTAAAATTTACGGTAAAAAACCTGCAGCTGTGGTTGCCGGAATTTTACCATAAAAAATACAGTAGCAAAGTTTTAGGTTTTACGGTTTTAACTTAAATTTACAGTTAAATACCGTATTTTCATTAACTGATATAATGTTAATATACCAACATATTGAAGTACTGAAATCTGTTTTGCACCTTTGTAATACACTGATAACCACCAAATGCAGGTGGTGATGAGAAAGTCATATCATGAACCAAAGCCCATCACAAGCAGCTTTTAAATAATAACATGTATAGAAGGTGCACAGTGTCATTCACACAAACACCAAACACCATCATGGTAACACACATGAAACTGAAATAATGCAATAAACATTAATTTAACAACATTAGGTGTAACACACAACCCTAATATACAAAACTGATAAGAAAAAACTAAGAAGAAACATAGTTATTTCAACAAAAAAACATCAAATTTGAAATGTAACGCAAGGAATTCTGGGAATGTCAATTTACGGTTATTCACTGTAAATTATACAGTCTTTTTCACTTCCAAAAACAGTATACTACCGTAAAATTAATGTCCAATACATGTAATGTCCAATACAGTTTTTCACCGTATATAGTAGGGGAATTTACAGTTAACCATTTAACAGGTTTTTACTGTAGCATTTTTACAGTCTTTTACCGTTAAATTCACGGTCATTTTTTACAGTGTGGTGAAAATTCTCAAGAATAAATGAATACATTTTAAAATATATTCTAAAATAGTTTAAAATAGTTCTATTCTAAAAATATTTAAATTATTTCTAAAATAACTATTTTAATATATTTAAAATAGTTATTTTAATTGTAATAATTATTATTTTTGTCATTTTGACATTTATTTTTTATTATTGGAATTGTTTTTTACATCAAAACCTTTGTCTCCCTAGTTCTAATGTTAATAAATCACTGACATTGTTGTTTTGGCAATGCTTTACTAAAATCCGATCTCAAAATCACGACATCACACTGTTTATTAATGAAAACAGTACATGATAATGCTACAATAGAGTATTGAACCAAATAATAAAAAAAAGCAGACTGATGTCATGTATCTCAAAGGCAAGGAGATGTCAAAGCTAGGAAGCAAACTTTGTGGGAGTCTTTGTGATCATAAAACCATTTTGTTCTTCAGGACGCTGTACCCATGTTTCCCAGAGCTTCATAACAAAACCACATTGTCAGATTTACTTACAACATCAGAATAACTGGAATAACCGCCGATAATGAAACCGCCTCAAAGGATCAAATGTTGGAGTCGATGAAGCGGTGTTACCATGGCAACTCATCCCTGAAGACTCATTGTTGTCTTCAGGAAACTCAAAGGGTCTTCTGCCTCAACCAAGAAACTAAAGTTCAGACCAAAATATGAGACCGAGACGACCCAGAACACAGATGGTTCACAAATACGTCCTTACCACTGCTCCCTGCAGTGTTTATTGGATATTGAAATTATTTTGCACTTTTTTGTATCTCTGCTACACAGAATAAACTCCTACAACTAGTTGTTGACTGCAACATACAGTAAGCTAAATAGAATATTTCACGGGGTCATATCATGAAAAAAAAATACTAATACAAATTTCACCTTTCACAGTTTCAACTCAAACATTTAAAGTTGTGACAGTCTTCAGAACCAGTTTTACTGTAAACATATAAAAGCTACAACTCAAAAACACACAATTTGATTAATTATAGTCCTTTTTCAATTCGCAAGAGTCCAAAGATCTGAATTCAGTTTTAATCTACAACCAACAAATACTCAGATAAACATCACGTCAGATAAAATATTAATCAAGAAATAGCCTCAAAATGACAATCAAGCAAAATAACAAGCAGTTAGTCGTTTGGCGTTGTTGTACTCACGAGTCACAGTACTGCCCGTCTACCACTAGAAATCCAGTCCGGGATTTCCCCAAACTCACGCTGTGTGTGAAGAACGTTATTCCAGCTCCACAAAATCCTGTCCAGGATTTCAATTATGCTACCTAAAGCCAATCCAAACGGTATCTATGTGAGTTTCCTCAACAAATGGCTTCAGTACAGTCAAAGGTTTCCATTTAGTTTGGCAATGTAATCGGGATTACGATGTCTGTTGTTTGTCACGAGTAATGAATAAAACGCGGCTGGAATTATAATTAGGGTTTGCCATTTTTTTTGTCCAACTCTGACTACCGCCATGTTTCATCGACTCTGACATTACAACAGGAGGTATACACCATCATAATATGAATTAATAAATGTTAAGGATGCACGAAAGAGAGAATTAATTAGTGGGGTAATGCTTAATGGATATTTAGATTTAGAATAGGGGATAGTATGATAAATATGAGCTGGGCTAGATTAATAAAGGGACAGTTTACTCGAAAATGGAAATTCATGTCATCATTTAAGTTGTTCTAAACCTGCTTAACTTTTTTTTTGTAAAGAGGTTTTAATTTACATTACGTATTTATCTTGATTTTATGAGTTTATTTTACATAGTATTTGCCAATCATATAATGTATGTATACATCATGCATTTTTCTTGACTTTATGATTTAGATGATGATGTTTGTTAATATCGGTTTGTACTTTATTTGGCAAAATCGTAAGGGCGGAAATTAAGATAGACTTGTTTCAGATACGCTTGACATCGACCTTGAAACATAAATCTACAGTCTAGCTATCCTGATTCAAAGCCAATTATCAGTAAAGACAACTGTGTAATGTAAAAGGTTTCTATAGATCTTTGCAGAGCTGCCATGTCACATTGCATGACACACCAGGATGGCTTTCCGACCAAACAGGCTCTGCGGTCATCAATCATACACACACTCAGAATTAAGAGCTCTGTTTACCTGTGCCTAGCCAGCAGATTTTAACGCTGACTATGGAATAAGAATACAGACCTTACACTTGTTATAAAAGGTCCGGTCCCTCAGAAGATCACTGGGGAAAAGCAATGATCTTAACGAAGGATAGATGGTACGTTTCTTCTTACTTTTGGGTAAATCTCTGTGCATTAGTAATGTTCACAAGGAAAAGATGCAACAAATCAAACCTCCAAAGAGATTTGTTAACATGAAAGCATAATGTATCTTGACATCCAGTTACATCACATAGTTTTGTTTCCATCTATCAGTTAATTCCCTCTCCGTACTTCAATGTTAGAAGCAAACAGCATGTTCTTATTCTTGTCAAGATTTCCAGACTTACAGCTTATCTAAATAAACCAGAAGAGTCCTGTCAGCCAGAATCATTGCGCATCGAGACCATATGCATCGCTTATGTCCCAGACAACATATTCATAATTCAGTCATTTGTCCTCAAAGTTTAATGTTGAGGCTTGTTAAGTAAGTAATCATAAATTCCACATCGTTTCATTGCTGGTGTTGTTAGCCATTCCTCTCTGGTGCTGTCTCGCATGCTGCCTCTCGGCATATGGGTATAACACACCATTATTATGCTGACGTGCCCGTTCAAATTTGTAAAACTTCTGTATTACAACATAACTGCTGTGTACTGTATAGGGAACTGTGTGTCTTCAGTTTGGGACTCGCTGTAAAACATTAGAGTTGTTGTGAGTGTGAAATTAGCTAAAAGACAAATTTAAAGTTGTGCTTCTATTTCAGACTAATTTGTTAGAATAACAATATAAAAGTGAATATTTTGTCATGTTTTGCTCTCCTTTATTAGGCAAACAATTTCCTTCAAGTCGAGTCACTGTTATTTGTATAGTGCTTTACACAATAAGCAGTTTCACAGTAATACAAAGGACAATAAAAGAATCAATGCAAACTTCTTCAAATATAAGACAATTTTAAATTGTACGGTAAAGCAGCTCTAAAAAGACAATAGTGTCATTGTTCAGTTCAATAACTGTAAAATTCATCAGTTATGAAATTAGTTTGAAGTAACGCAATTCACAACCTATTTCATGCAATGTTACGTCGTGAAAGTCACTCTCATGATAATTGTCAATAATTTGCAAAATCATATAATAGTGACAAAAAATGGAATGTACAATAAATAAATAAATACATAAGTACAACTTTCATAGTGTTTCTTTGTGGTTGGGTTCATGTTTGGGATGTGCGTTTTTTGCACGAATTCAAGTTCGCCATCATGTGAATTCTTTCAACTTCTCAGAAGACCATGTTGAGTGAAGCAGTATATTTGACAAGAAAAATTAGGGATGGGACTGGACTTTATTAAATGGAATCGATGGGATCTCGACTAGCTGGGCGTGGTCATGGCATGACAAAAATAAATACATAAAAATAAGAGATAAACAAGAGTTACATCACCCTAAAAATGAAAGTTTAAGCAAATTGTTACTTTTTAAATTTTATTTTCATTTGAATAAAGTTACTGCAGAATTATACACAGTAGGACCAAGAATGTGTGTTCATTAAGTAAATAGGGTTGAATTTTACAGCATGTTGAGAAAGAAAAAAGTCAACAATTCGTTTTATTTGTAAAGCATAGACAATATACCTGAATACAACAACAGCTATGTGACTTGAGTGAACATAATCCCAGTAATGCCATATTTCAACCAATGACAACCATGACATATCCCACAATGCACTTGGACTGAAACAATTTTGCCTGCCAGAAGAGTCCTTGAGCTTTCAAGAGTATGATTTTTCACTTAAAGTAGTGTTTATACCACCTTGAATGTTACATTTACATTTTTCATAAAGAACAAAGCATTCAGCAGCTGACATTTGGTTATTCTCTCTCATCTGTTATTGCCATGACATACATGAATAATTCATGTTCATTCATTTACTGTAACTCAGGAGAAATGCACCTGGATTATCCTGCCACATATAGTTTTATATTGTGTCATATACTGCAATAAAAAATATTAAAAAATCTCCAAATGGGTATTGCAAGCATGTTCCCAATCCTTACAGTGCATTATCATCACGTGATCTATTCTCACAGCGGCCCAGGCAGCAATGCATGGTGTGCGGTTTATGTACACTTATGGAGAAAAGTGCAGCTGAATTTGACTTTGCCGGGGTAACCTCTGAATAACCCTGCTGACATTACATTACTATGATGTCTCGTGGACACTAGTGGAAGGTGCACAGTCCCAAAACATGCTTAGAAAATGCACAATTCTGCATCACAAATGTAGCTAAATCAAACAGATGTACTATGTACTTACATCTGCTCACATTAACCATACATTTCAGGCTTTCATCTTGTATATATTTTATATAATATACATAATATTAATATTGAATAAATTAATATAGTTCTTGCTTGTTTTTGATGTTTAGCTTTCATAAAGAATAGCATACAGGTGGCTTACACAAAATAACATTTTAATTTGATATGAATTATTTTTTATGATATTAATAATAATTTTAATGTTAATAATAATTTTAAAAATGTTTATCTTGTATATAAAACAGCAATATATATATGCCTTACACAAAATGTGTATTTTAATGTAAATTACAATAATTGCATTTTTTACAAAATGTTTATATTGTATAGAAATTTAATATATACAGTACATAATACATATTATATATTTTTGGCCTGAACAGTTCACCTATAGCCTAAAGAACATAGCATATAGATGCTTTAAAATAAGTATTTTAATGTAAATTACTGTATATTAATTAAAATAAGAAAGGTTTATATTGTATATATAAAACAGGAATAATATAATATAATATAATATAATATAATATAATATAATATAATATAATATAATATAAAGCAAAAAAAAATTGATGGGCAGCCATCAATTGAAGTTCAGCTCCGTTGGTTATTATAGGAGCGATAAACTGTGTTCTCTTTGGTTTCTGTTGTAGTGTGCACACAAAATAGGTGAACATCAAGAATTCTATAATAATGATAACACCAATAAGTGGATGTTGACGGTCCTCAGAGCGTACAGTGTCAGCAGCTGCTGTTCAAACCAAATATATTTTCCTTTCATCTGTTAAATGTTTCTTACGACTGTCAGCCTGGCTGAAGTTGATCCTGACCTCTGTGTGAACCCCACCTTAGCTCAACCTGCAGATAAACTCCCCCCCCATTCGGGAGAAATTAAGCTGCCCGAGCGAATGTTGGTGTAACCTGATAATGGAGCAGGCTTTCATTTCTGTGGCACTTTTGTACCTCTCTCATCTCATGCTCTTTCTGTCTATCTGTATCTCTTAGCTCCCCTACTTTCTCGCTTCTCAACGTGATGCTTAGCACGGGCAGAATGGGACAAGAAACGGCTGCCATTATTGCTGTTGAGTGCCATCCATCCTGCTGAGAATCCCTGGGCCAGAGATCAATAGACACTGGCAGAGAGATGGAGTACAGAAGAGACTAGGAGAGATACAGGTATGTTTGGAAAGGAATACTAGCTACTTGCTCTATTTTTGCAGTATGCATTGTGTATATTGTGTA
>NW_015536561.1:1343201-1345957 GCF_001515605.1 Sinocyclocheilus anshuiensis
TATATATATAATTTCACCTGCAAGTGAAGCAAACATCCATCCCTTCTTAAAAGTCTTAAATGTGTTAAAAGAGAGCTGCTGTTGTGCCATTTAATAAAGCCGACTGCTGTAGCCTATTTCCAGCTTAGGCTGTTTTCCCTAAATTTGTATATATACTGTTTGAATGACAGCTTGGTAAATCTGTTGGCTACTGCCATTATTGAGGCTGAGTGCCATCCATCCTGCTGAGAATCCCTGGGCCAGAGATCAATAGACACTGGCAGAGAGATGGAGTACAGAAGAGACTAGGAGAGATACAGGTATGTTTGGAAAGGAATACTAGCTACTTGCTCTATTTTTGCAGTATGCATTGTGTATATTGTGTACATTTCCAGTATGAACTTGAATGACTTACTATGTCTGTGACATAGTACACAACCACAGTGGTGGCTCGTGGGTCTGACTGGCTAATTTTTTGTACCAACGGAGGCACGAGAGCTCAGCTCTTCCCTGGCCTCCCCCTTCCCTTCTCTATCACCTATAGCGGTTGTAATTACATCAGCAGATTCGGCACATTCGTGATAGAAAAGCGGCGCTTTCACGTTATGGTATTACAGCTGTGAAATTACAAACAAAAAATAAACATTCTGAGACATGAACTGAAATGAATTGTGAATCTTATTAACATTTAAATCGTCCTCCCATTTTCACCTCAACATTATGGGGAAGCCGTGCCTCCCCTGCCTCCCCCGACGAGCCGCCACTGCACAACCATACAACCAGAGCACACTGCATGGAAGACTGTATCCCACAATGCAATTCACTAAAACTGACTTTCCATTTTTTGTTCGATGTATCAACTTCTTGACTCATTATTTGATTCAACTGCTAGTTTGGCCCCCAATAATATGCTAACATGTGGTACAATAACAATTTTAATTAATGTTTTATTGTTTTTTTTAAATGAATATGCATCTTTCATACTGTAAATTGTTAAAGTTGTGATTCTTAAATTCACTCGAATCACATCTATCATGTTGTTTAAAAAAAAAACTCATTTAAAAACACTTTTAAATGTAATCTTTAGCAAATATCAAAATGAATATGCACTTTCATATTGTAAATTTTTAATGTTGCGATTCAAAAACTGATTTTATTATTTTTCTTTGTGTTTTATTTTTAATTTACACACAATAGTATAAAATCTGAATATGAACCATTTATCGACGATAACATATTTATACTATTAACCGCTTATCTTATTGTTATCGACCTGAATTTTAATATGCATGCCTACTAAGAAACAGTGATATTTGGCATCAAACCTGGTGCAGTGCATCTTAATGCAGCATATTTGAATATACGTGAGTGCAAATGAGATACAAGAACTGTGAAAGGTGAAAAAAAAACATACATGAAACAGCATGCAATATACTATAATTTTCTGTATGTAAATATTGTCTCTTTTCAGTAGTACAGTAGAAACAATGGTATACTGCATACTATTTCACATACTATTTTTAAGTGTATAGTCTGTATAGTCGGACTATATGCAATTATTCCATTCCATGTACTGCACACTGAAACAGAGTGAAAAAGAGAAAGATGGAGAAAGCGTGAAAAACAGATAGAGAGAGAAAGTGCTGTATCGCACTGTAAGACCTGGCTTTGTTTCCCAAACAAGCCCCACTGAGGTGTAGCGACTCACTGTTGAATAATTACCCGTTAAACACACATTTATCATTACTGAATACGCGGCTGTTCTAAGTGGTTGTGGCTCAGTGGCTCTAATCCAGTTCTTGTGGCTGTAATACACAGGGAGAGTTTTTCAAATGAGTGTCATTACTGTAAATTATTATGTTTACCCCCTTTTGAGGCATACGAGGCAGCTGCTTGTTCTGGAGAAGCATTTTTACAGTTATTTCACCGTGGAGATGACTGTGGACTAGAGAGGGATCTCAGCCTCTGCCTTCAGAAAGAATCAGCGGCATGGATGTCTTTTGATATAGTCTGATTTGACTCCAATGAATTCATTTGCTATTAGTTTCAAATCTCTAGATGAATTCAGATTTGTTGGAAAAGTTCTGAGCGATACATTCATAAAGCAGAAGCGTAGACAGTTGTTAGTGATCTTGCAGAAGATTCACATGGAAACTGCATTTCTTTTTTTACAACAGCAAAATTTTTATTTATTTTTTTATCTGGAAGATGTGATTCTGAGAGCATTTGTCTCTAAAATGATGTGACATTCAGTACAGTAGATGTTTTTGTGATGACATAGAATGACGTAGAATGTATGTGAATTTATTATTTAAATTTTTTTTATGCAATATGATGTTTCGTTGAATAATTCACCCAAAAATTCTGCCATTATTTACTCACCCTCCTGTCATTCCAAACTGTACAAAATACACAAAATATTATTTAGCAGGAACTCTTTTCCAATGAAAGTAAATGGGGATGAATGCTGCCAATCTGTAAAAATGAAATGAACTGAATTAAATAAATATAAATAAATAAATAAATAAATACATGTATCTATAATAAAAATGAAAATAAATGTACATTTACAATAAATAATTAAAAATCTTAAATGTCATATTTAAAAAAACAAAACAAACTCAAAATGAATCTAATTTTTCATACTGTACATTTTAATGTTGTGATGCATAAATTTATTTTTAGCATGTAAAATGACTGATTATGTATATATATATATATATACATGCACACCCATGCATGTATATATTTAAGAAAAATATATTGTTTAGATTTAT
>NW_015536561.1:1346114-1348290 GCF_001515605.1 Sinocyclocheilus anshuiensis
TAAATATATTCTGTTTAAAAATTACAAAAATATCTTAATAGTTATAAAGTTTTTTTAAAAACACTGAAAATTATTAGTTTGATTTTTTTTATATTTTATATTTAGCAAATTTCAAAATGAATATGCTTGTTTCATACTGTACATTTAATTTACTTTATTTGTAAGTGTTTAAGTGTTTTTTCCATTTATTTATATACAATAGTATAGAATTGTCATATCAATCATATCAGTTATTATCAGTCATAACACGAATACATATAAAATAAATATATAAAAAATGATTAACAGCTAATCTTTTCATTATTCACCTGAATTTTAATATTGGTGCATGCCTAGTAAGAGTCAGTGACATTTGGCATCAAATCTGGCGCAATGCATCTTAATGGAGCATATTTTAATATTTTTTAATGTTTTTTTTTCACTTATTCACTTCTAGCATGTAAAATGACTGATTTAATTTTTTATTTCTACGTTTTATTTTTTATATATTTACACACAGTAGTATAACATTTTTAATATGAGACATATTAAAATTCTTCAGCCATAACATGAAAATAATTAATTGTATTGTTATAAGCCAGATTTTAATATTGGTGTAACCCTAATAAGAACTAGTGACATTTGGCATCAAAGCTGAGGCAATGCATCTTAATGCATTGTTTGATTATACATGACCGCATGTTTGATTATACGTGACCGCAAATGATTTGAGAGCTGTGAAATGAGAAAATTACTTTCATTGTATTGCAAGGGCAGCATGAACATCCTGCCTGACTTCTCCTGTCCTTCTCCTCCAGTTTAAAATGACAAGGAGGTAAGTAAATAATGACAGAATTTTAATATTAAAATGCACTACTCCTTTAAAAATGCACTCTTTCCCAATCATCTGAGGCAGAGATCAACACCTGAGAACATTTTCTAAAATAAGCACGAACAGGTCGCACAGGTCTCGGCTGTAATTGTACCCTTTCACTCCCTGAAGCAACCTTTGACACGTCCCAAGCACTTGATAGTAAGACCAGCAGTCAGGCACAAAATAAACTCATAATATAAGCACATCTACCTGCAGAAAATATATTGCAGCTGCTGCAATAATTGCATTTAAAGACACCTCATTAGTTTCCCAGGTGGGGCAGCTGGAATTAAATCTGGAAATGAAACAGCACTCCTTAAAGGTGCAGCATGCTGGAAAATAGACATTGAGGATATAGTGGTGACAAGAAAGGAGATAATCTCCTTCATGGACTCTTTGAGAAGCAGGTGACATCAACAGCTCGGTCTCTAAGGACAATATTAGCTGAAGAAATTCTGCACGTGTTTCCAGGCCTGCTGCATGGCATGTGTCTGTTTCCATTTTTTCCCCCTTCAATGCACGGATGCACATAATTGCATGGAGTGACAAGGTGAAAGACACGCAGATGAGAGATAGAGGAGAAAGAGACATCAAGCATGAATGTGCTGATATTGCAGAAGCATTTGGCCACTGATGGGACGCTGGTGAAATTTGTTGATGGGACCCGTGAACTTCAAATCGCTCTCTCTCTTTTTTGTCCTCCGTGCATCACTACACACTTTCAGTGCAGGAGACGGCGTGATATCTCATTTTGCAGATGAATAACCAGGTAAATCATATTTTAAATCAACACTTGCTTATATATCTTTGATTTCCCTCATTCCTTCACCTATCTATCTATCTATCTATCTATCTATCTATCTATCTATCTATCTATCTATCGTGTCTGTCTGTCTTTATTTTCATCTTAATAAAGTTTTTCTTTAAAAACACTAATAATTTAATAACACGGTTAAATGTAATATTTAGTTAATTTTAAAATGAATAAAATATACATTTTCATATTGTACATTATAATGTTAGCATATATATATATATATATATATACACTGAACAAAATTATAAACGCAACACTTTTGTTTTTGCCCTCATTTTTCATGAGCTGAACTCAAAGATCTAAGACTTTTTCTATGTACACAAAAGGCCTATTTCTCTCAAATATTGTTCACAAATCTGTCTAAATCTTTGTTAGTGAGCAGTTCTCCCTTGCCGAGAAAATCCATCCACCTCACAGGTGTGGCATATCAAGATGCTGATTAGACAGCATGATTATTGCACAGGTGTGCCTTAGGCTGGCCACAATAAAAGGCCACTCTAAAATGT
>NW_015536561.1:1348475-1354955 GCF_001515605.1 Sinocyclocheilus anshuiensis
TATATATATATATATATATAGTGTTTCATAGTGCATTTATCGAAAATTTGAATTAATGATCAAAATGAATGATCAAAATTGTAATATCAATGCATCCCTCACAGAAAGATATCTACTTTTGGTCATATTTGCCATATATTTTTAGTTATTAAAGAAAACATTTAGATTTTCAAAAACATTAACTATATTTTTACATTTTCTAAAAAAAAAGTGAATGGTGTGTGCTTGTGCAAAAGCCTCAATTTGTGCGTTGTGAGTGGTTCACATCCATTCATATGGTTGCCGGGTGTTCTGAGTGGTTGCTAGTATTATGATTGCATACCAAGTCAGAAGAAACCTCCCCCAACTGTCTTGCTCTTTCAGTCTGATTTTTGTTGCTCAAATCTGAAATACATTGCATCTGCGCTTGTGTACTTGCTTGTTTGTTTTTGGTCTTAGGTGGCATGGTGAAGAACCGCTCATCATAGTTGCACAAGCATGCACAAGCTCGGTCAAGAACACATGCTGACCACATATTCTGTTTGGGAACACATAATAGATAGCATATGCAAGAATCTGTGATTTATATCATGCTGTCTAGACATACAAGACACTATCGAACAGCGTACAGCACATGTCTACATCTGAAACTGCAGGAAATTAAGAATAAATAATTTCTGCTTGGATAAAGACTCTTTGAATTGTAGCAGGCATGAAAAAAAGCCAAATCCACCTTATTCGATATCCAATAGGTCAAAGCCCCGGAATGCCATGCAATTTTTTGAACCACATAATATGCACAGCGACTCTCGAGCCAGGCGATGAGAACAGCTTCCACTGTCCGCAAAATGGGGCATTTGTGATCATTTCTGACAGCTCTGACGGCTAATTGGGAATTGCACATCTGACATCCATGGGACATGATGGCAAACACAGCTTGCTCTTTTGATGTTCAAAATCCTGACCCCAGTTGTCCTTCCAAGTGAGGAAGTGTCCAGCAGTCAAGCTGGGCGGCTGAGACGTTGACCTCTGGTGTCTGTCCTCATCACCCCGATGAACTGTTTTCCTTCAGTCTGTTTCTTTCAGTTCTTGTCTGAGCTAGAGGAAGCCAAGCTTTGGATGTACTGTAGATATAAAGGTCTGTGAAAAAGTAAGCACACCCAAGAGGAATTGAATGTTATGTATGTCAATAGATAAAAATCAGTATAATTAAACAAATAACACCTGAAATTCACAATTTGCCATAATTAGTTTAACCCTCATTTTGTGTTCCAGTCATTTTGACCTGGAGAGGATTTTCTTTTTCCCGAAAATGCTAGTTAATGTTACCGCATTGGATTAAAACTTAATGACTTTGATCACACGGGGTATTAACAGGGTATTAATCCCCTTCCCTATGGATAATTTTTATGCTTTTTTTTTTTTTTTACCCATTACACTTGGGGAGTCGATCTTTTTATCAACTTGTTTTCTTTTAGTTAGCACAGGTTTTGTATTTCTTTTTGGAAATTATTGATCGTAGGCCTTATTGATCTGAGCTCAATTTTTGAGTTAACATTCCCAAAATTATACACAAATAATGCTTTTTTCCCCCCACTCAAAAACGGAGGTGCATAAGCTCAGATAAATGAAGGCCTATGGCCAATAGATTCCAAAAATAAATGCAAAACCTGTGCTATTTCAAAGAAAACAAGTTGACAAACCACTGAATCCAATATTTGGTGATAATATAGCATGAGAGATTTACAAGCAATTTTTAAAAGGCTGGTGATTTTTAACTGGGAAAACCAGATTAGATAAAGGATTTTCAGTGCCGCACATGGATTAAATGAAACGAAATGGTATTTTGTTTTAAACATTTTATTTCAACCCTACATTTAGAATCAGGTGCAACAATTAGAAGATGCTAACCAACTGTGAGGCAAGGTGGTGGGAATTTTATGGTTTAGGGATGTTTTGCCGTTATACCAAAATAGTGTTGAGGAGAATGTACAAATGTTGAAGCTAAACTGTAAGTGCACCTTTTGACATGATGATGACCCAAAAAACATGCATTCGAATCTTTGAAGGAATAGCTAAGAAGAATGAAATAGAGGGCTTTGCAATGGCCGAGTCAAAATCAAAATCTCAATGCCAGAAGTGGGCTGCATAAACAATAGTACATGTTGTTCAAGGCTAACATTGCTCCTAGTCAATATAGGAGCCAGAGACACTGAAAACAAAATGGTGTTGAAGCAATTTCACTTAAAAATTGCTAGTAAATTTCACAAACAGCTACAAGGAAATGGCACGCAATATATTGAATTGAGTATAAAAACTGAAATAGTATTTTCTTGTAAAATATACTTCAATAATAAGTTTTATTTACAACTTTGAAAAACAATTTTTATAGTGTAGACAATTAAAATAAATACCAACAAAATTTTATTTCGGACAAACGGTACAATCGCAGCTACTAAATCTAGGGTTGTACTTAATTTTTCCACAGAAGATGTAGATATTTTTGTTAAATAAAATATTCCGAAGTCATATTTTCTGTTTTCTTCTGTTGAATTGTATCACCTTCATCTATCAATAGTGTCAAATAAAATACCAGTTCTAATATTTTGAACCAAGTACTTGCAACTGTTCATGTGGTGCACTTACTTTTTTTTACAGCACAGTATAAAGACAGCATTCATTTTGAAAGATGTTTCCAGAAATTACTGGGGCTTTTTGCAAATTAATTGTGAAAGACTGACTTTCATCCTGAAGGCTGACTATTTATGCATCAGAAGTGCTAAAGAAGCTAAATTTTCCCTGCTCCGATCATGACAGGTATATTGTCACCATAATCGTGTAATTACATGTTATTAAAGTGTGTTTAATTACATCTAATTTTTACTGTGGTGGGTGGACAAATATCTTTTCCCTTTTGAATTACATTTCCTTGTTTTATGTGACAGCTGAATGGAGGAAATGACAATCTGCGTGCCACAAATAAGCCTCGCAGCTGAGGAGTTTGCACATTTGTGCTTCACTTGAATATTCTTGGCAGCGCTGCCAGATTTTGAAACCCTCACATCTGAGCTTGCCCCTTCTCAGCTGGACACATCTGGACATGTGGGAGCTTGGGGGATAATCCAGTCGCCTCTGGTGAGCTGGACCCATGCCACCGTCCAGTGGGGTTTCCTTCCCTCACGGTGGGAAGCAGCTCTTGCTTTAATGATGTGGTTTTAGAGCAGGCCATGAAAACTTTCAGGCATGTCAGAGGACTTCTGTGTGTAATTGAAAAGCTCTTCAATCTGGTGCAAGAGAGCCCAAATGGGATATTTCTGAAAATAGCCATTGCTGTTTTAATGAGTTTGTTCATTAAAAGTTCAACTTTTTCCTTCGGGAACTAGACAGTATCATTGGACATAACTAGAAAACTCAGATAAATGGGAATTGTAATCCTATTATTTGTGATCTTCAGATTTTCTGAAAAAAAATAAAAAAAGAAAGTTTAACTTATTATTTACAGGAAAACTTCACTTCTGCTGTTGCTTTCAAATCAAGCTTTTGTGCTTCACAGAAAAAAACCCCTAAAATATTAAATGTTAATAACTACTAAAATTTGCTATACCGTTTGGTCAGTTGGCCTTACAATGACATTTGTGTGAGTTTGTTTTATTCATCACATAATATATGTATTATATATATATGTGTGTGTGTATGCATGTGTGTGTGTATATACACACACACACATACACACATACACACTCACACACACGCTCACACATACATATAAAATATACATATATTTTGACATGAGTAAAACTTACACAATTGTCATTGCAAGGCCACCTCATAATATATAAATATTTATACAAAATATAAATACATTGTCACGCGTGCCTACACAGAGAAGCGTCGAACCAGCTCACCTGGTTGGAGAGCTCTAGGAACTCTACATACCTCTCCAACTCCCGACCACCCTGCCGCAGACACCAAGGCCTGTCTTCGGCCGTAGTCATCTTGTTTAGGTCCGGAATTCTGTCACACGTGCCTACTGTGCTGGAGCGAGGAGACGCAAAGACGTAGGAGATTCTAACAATAACATCTTCAAGCTGTTTCTGTTTGTCAAAATGAGGAAATTAGTTGTATAAATAAACCATTTCATTAAAGGAATTGTTTACTCAAAAATTATAATTCTGTCATTATCTACTCATTTTCACATTGGCCCAAAACTGTATGAGTTAAAAAAAATAATTCAGTGGTGCACAACTTTTTAAAATACGCTCCTCCATATATTTAAAGTGAATGAGGACGATGACTGTCAAACTCCAAAATGACAAAAAAAATACTAAAATTTGCTATACCGTTTGGTCAGTTGGCCTTACAATGACATTTGTGTGAGTTTGTTTTATTCATCACATAATATATGTATTATATATATATGTGTGTGTGTATGCATGTGTGTGTGTATATACACACACACACATACACACATACACACTCACACACACGCTCACACATACATATAAAATATACATATATTTTGACATGAGTAAAACTTACACAATTGTCATTGCAAGGCCACCTCATAATATATAAATATTTATACAAAATATAAATACATTGTCACGCGTGCCTACACAGAGAAGCGTCGAACCAGCTCACCTGGTTGGAGAGCTCTAGGAACTCTACATACCTCTCCAACTCCCGACCACCCTGCCGCAGACACCAAGGCCTGTCTTCGGCCGTAGTCATCTTGTTTAGGTCCGGAATTCTGTCACACGTGCCTACTGTGCTGGAGCGAGGAGACGCAAAGACGTAGGAGATTCTAACAATAACAGAACTTTAACGAACAGAACACCAGGAAAGCACACGTAGCACTGGGGTGAGACGAACAATTCCGGACAAGGGAAATTCAGAAACACAGGGTTTATATAATCAGAACAAAACAAGGGAATCAATGGTACACAGCTGGAATGAAATAAACACAATCAGGGCAGACCAAATAAGGGCATAAATACACATGGAACACGTGGGGTAGGAAAACAGACAAAACATGGAACAGAGTCTGACATTACTCCCCCCTCCCGGAAGCGGAGCAGGCAGACTTAGGAGGCCATGGCGGAGTAGGGAACTCAGGAAGCCATGGTGGAGCAGACAGTTCAGAAGGCCATGGCAGAGTAGGGAACTCAGGAAGCCATAGCGGAGCAGACAATTCAGAAGGCCATGGCGGAGCAGTCTCCGAGGCCGCAGCCCCAGACCCCGCCCCAGCCTCTATGGCTAGAGCCCTACTACCCACCCCAAAAAAATACTTGGAGAGCATAACGGGCTCCGAGGCCCTCTCGGGGCTGAACTCGGGGACTGGAGCCTTCCCTGGGCTTAATTGGGGATCAGGAGCCGACACTGGAATGAGCTCTGGGGCTGGAGCCGACTAGGAGGCGAGGATGAGGGCTTCTAGCAGTCTTTTCCTCCTCATCCCCCTCTTACGGTTAGGGGTGAATTGGACACCAGCGGGCTGGAGTCAGCGGGCTTGACTTCGTAGCGGCGGGTGAGCTGGCGAGGCCCGGTGGTTTTCGAGAGGGACTGGATGATGATCGCTCTGAACCTTTTCTACTTCAAGATCAACTCCATTTAAATAAAGGACATTATTAACCAACTCGATCAGGGGAAAACTGTATGTTGGAAGATCGCAGCCGATTACGTCATCATCCAGCCCCAGCCGAAAACAGACACCGAGAGCAGCGTTGAACCAGCTCACCTGGTTGGAGAGCTCTAGGAACTCCTCTACATACCTCTCCAACTCCCGACCACCTGCCGCAGACACCAAAGCCTGTCTTCAGCCGTAGTCATCTTGTTTAGGTCCGTAATTCTGTCACACCTGCCAACTGTGCTGGAGCGAAGAGACGTAGGAGAACAATAACAGAACTTTAATGAACAGAACACCAGGAAAGCACATGTAGCACTGGGGTGAGACGAACAATTCCGGGACAAGGGAAATTCAGAAACACAGGGTTTATATAATCAGAACGAAACAAGGAAATCAATGGTACACAGCTGGAATGAAATAAACACAATCAGGACAGGATCCTGGAAGACCAAATAAGGACATAAAATACACATGGAACACGTGGGGGGAGGAAAACACACACAAAACATGGAACAGAGTCTGACATACATTTATTTATTTATTTATTTTTATCTATTATTACAATATATAGTGTATATAAAAAAGTGAAGAGTCAAATTGAGCAGAAATAGCTTGATGAGCTTAATATTTACATAGAGTAAATATTGTATGACTAATGTAAATATTGTGGAGTGTGTGTGTATTTATACAGTATATATATATATATATATACACACACACACACATATACACACACACACACACACTCACTCACATTTAAATATATATATATATATATATATATAAAACTTAAAATGTAATATAACTGTCATAAAGCAAGGCCAGACACAACGGGTAAGTGAAAGACAGGATGGTTTATTGATACAAGAGGTGGATGA
>NW_015536561.1:1355534-1378733 GCF_001515605.1 Sinocyclocheilus anshuiensis
TATATATATGTGTATCTTTTCACACAGTATAACTATGGATTGTATGTATTTGAACTCTTACCACTTGTCACGCTCGGTTTTGTCTTGTTGATGTGTCTTGTTCTTATTGGTTTTCGTAGTCATGTGTCTTGTGTTCTCATTGGTTTATCATTTGATTGTTCTCAGGTGTGTCTTGTTCAGTCATTAGTCCTTGTGTATATATAGCCTTCATATTTCATTGTCCATTGTCTAGCTTTATTTGAGTAACCACTGTTAGGTGAGTTTGTTCATGTACCAAGTCAAGTTATGGTCTGTTTAGTTTTTTTATTTGGAATTAAAACTTCACATGGGTTCTACTTCAACTTGCCTCCGTGTATTTATTACACCGCTGAGTAACACTTCAACCCTTGGATTCTCAACCTCGTTCACATTCTCAATGATAATTAAAGTGTAAAATATCTAGGCTCTTGCCATACGTGGTTTAATATAAAATGATATCCCTTAATGTCTCCTTGTCAGCTGCATGGGCAGTAATGACGATAATCAGGGTCAGAGGAGCTAAAAGGAAAAAAAAATAACTCGATGGCACATTCTGTCAGGAAGAATTAGCGCTCTCCAAAGTCTTATCAGTGATGTGCCCTTTGAGAACACAGCTAAAAGTTAAGAAGCAGCAGGGGGTTATTGTCTGTACGTCTCGGTTTGTTTGCATGCGCGTATAAATATTTTATTAGCACCTCATATTCTCTCTAGCTTGTTAATGCATTCTGAGATGTCATTGTTTATTTCAAGACATATTCTTTCTGTGATACTCGTACAACATTAAACCAAGCCCGTTCTTGTGGAGTCGCTCAGATTACAGCGTTTTAGATGAGCACTTTCTTTTCAGTCACGTCCCAAAGTTTCGAACAAATGGCATTTTTAGACAAAAGCTTTCATGGAATGGACAACATAAGTGACAATGGATGGTTTCTTGACCTGAACCAGACCATGAGCAAATGTAGCCCCAATGAAAACAGTAAGTGTATCTAAGGATACGTTTCTTGTTGTGTCCTGCTCAGAGTGCTGTTCACCTCAACTGTGCAGATATAAATGTGTGGTTTATATTTTTCCAGATACAAATGGAGTGATGGAAAAAAAGCTGGGTCATTCACCCTTCTAGCCACAAATTGAGCAACTTACAAAAGCTGTTTTTTTCCCCTCCAGCAGAAAGAGATGAAAATACATGGATATCCTCAGTATGTTGGCGGAAACATACTGTTTTTGCTTTACTTAGAAACACAAAAGCGAGATCATGCAAGTATCAAACAAAAAGAAATTAGTTTTCTTTTGGGTCATTATACATCTAACAGAGAGCTTTATAATCAGTATTTGAACGAGATGAATGATTATTCATTGAAGTCTTTGAGTTTAACCTTGAGCACAGAGTGCACTTATGCTGTTTTCTTCAATCATGTCTATAAACGATTTTGAGACAAAGATTTTGCCATTGAGGTACAATATAGAAGAAAGCCACTTTCCACAAATACTGTGCACTTTGGTGTTATTTATTTATTTATTTTTAAAGCATTAAATCAAGTCAAGTCACCTTTATTTATATAGCACTTTATACAATACAGATTGTGTCAAAGCAGCTTTACAGTGTCAAACAGGAAAATAGTTTGTCAATAATGCAATAACAAACAGTCAATCGTTCAGTTAAAGTCAGTTCATTGATGATTCAGTGATGTCGTCATCCAGTTCAGCTCTCTTTCAATAGTGTCTGTGCAATCCAGCCGACAATATTGCTAGAAATTAAGCGTCCCCATTTAAGCAAGCCAAAGGAGTCAGTTGCAAGGAACCGAAACTCCATCGGTGACAGAAATGGAGAAAAAAAACCTTTGGAGAAACCAGGCTCAGTTGGGGGGGCGCGTTCTCCTCTGGCCAGACAAAACCAGCATGGTGTGGTTTAATTCCAGGCTGCAACACAGGTCAGATTGTGCAGAGGACTTGTCTGGTTCCTGTGGTCTTGTCCTGATGGCTGTCTAGTTGACAAGGTCTTCGCAGGGGATCTGTCTCATGACCTTCTGAACATCAGATGTCTGGCCTACTGAAATAAATTCTTCAGTTTGAGTTACAGTTTCAATTCATCAAGACATGAATCAGTCAGTGAAGGATATAAATTCAATCTGACCACTCTCCCACACTTCAAAAGTTCTCCAAAGACTGCAAAATGGCAGAGAGAAGCATTTTAGGTTGCAAAGGGAGGATATTTTATCTGAGGTGCTTGGCCAGTCCCTGTGAGGAAACCCTGTTGCTATGAGACAGATTGTGTTTTCCAGACACCTGACCTGGATTTTGGCTTTGCCGCCATACCAGAGCGGCCCACCTTGCCCCCTGTATTCTCATATCTATCCCCTTGTCTCTACCGTCGACAATAGGGGAGGGGGTCCATCTAAACTCTTTCTGCAGATGTGAGAGGATGGGTGACCTGGGAGCCCTATGCGAAACAAAGCAATTGCATTTCATATTGAATTGGGAATTAGGGACATGAGCAAACTCCCCTCTGTCAAGTTTCTCTTGTATTCTGGAGACTTGAAAGGGAAAGGAGGAGGTAAGTAATGCTTGAACTGTCTTGATATACTGATATTAGATCAGCACCATGTAGCTTAACCTGCAGATTGCATAGTCCTCTCTTTCAGAAAGTTGTGTTAAAGTTACGTAATCTGACATAACCCAGGGATAAATTTGATCAAAATTCTGGTCTCACACTAATAACCTTATTTTTATGCAATGGCCAGTAACCAATAAATTGCATTCAAGCATTACAATTCTATATTGTTTTCTCAAAATAAGTTAAAAATAAAACATACAATTTTTTTTATTGAAGTGCTAAACACAATTTAGGGATCACAGCATTATTAGAGCGTTAGATGACCGTATTTTTTTTTTTTTTCTAAATGAAAAAAAAAAAAAGTTGTACTGATAATATTGTACATATTCAAGAAAAACTTTTTCCTCAGAATATATAGAGATTTTTTTAAATGTACGTTAGTGGAAAATTATTTTTTATCCCTAGATGGCTAAACAGCAAAACAATCTTTGATTATAAAGACGGACATTTTTTCCCTCAGAGTAATGTGAAATGATGAACAACACAAAAATATACAGTATATTATGTAAGTAATAATGGTCAATTTTGTGTTCATGTTAATGTGAATCTGCCAACACAGAGGACAAATTAAACTGTTCCTAATATGATTTGCTGAACTGCAGATGTTTTTGTCCTCTACTGGTCTGTTTCTTTCCCTCTCTGCTGGAAGACAAGTCCAGGTGCTACACTGGATATCTTATGACGGCTGTATCCTATCACAAATTTACCAGAATGTTGAATCAAATTATTAGAAATAAATGATCAGTCAGAGCCAGACAACCTCAAGTCAACAAAGTAGTAGCAAATACCAACTACAACACAACTGCACAGCATCTTTCCTAATTCTCTCCAATTCAAAAACAATGGTTTTAAATTAAAAACAAAGTGACCCTCACAAGCTGTTTAGTTCTGTAATGTGACATATTTCCAAATTGATGGGCGTTCCTCATTAGATCAGTACAGCAAGCTGGGCGTGGTCTATATATTAAAGGAGGGGCGGGGTTAAAGAAATCAGGCCTTGCTGACGTCACCACAAGAGAAAAGTCATTTCAGACTAAATTGAGTAAATTATTGCATTTTGATGAAAGATTACAAAGACAGGCACTTTTTCTTTGGAGCAATATGCACTGATGAATCATGCAGAGTCAGAGCAACAGTGTGAGCAGTAAAGTAAATAAGGTCAGTTTTGATTTTATGTCGACTCTTTAAACGGAAAGCTTTGCTGGAAGTAAGAAATGGCAGGAAGTGAGTAACAACTGTAAAGCAAATAAATGAACACATACATACATGCATAAATAAATAAATAGCAAATCCGTAGGTAGTTAGTAATTTAATGGAACATAACAGAAAGCCAGATTGGAAGTGTGGGTGTTGGAACATTTGATTATCGGTGTGTGACGTGCGTGAAAATCAACACGTCCTCAAATGTGTTAGTCCCGGAGCTAGGCAGAAACTAGTCTTGAGCTCTCGAGAGTGAGAACTAATTGAACTGACCTCTCGGTGGCAGGAGGGCCCTGAGAAGAGACGGTGCTCGTAATGACAAATGTAACACAACTGCGAGTTTACAACATCTCAATCTGTTTTCATTTAATTTCCAGAGATAACTTCTCCATACTGTACGATGGAGAAAATAGGAATGTGTGTGGCACGATTACTCTTTCATGTGCGAAATATAAATGAGACAGCTCGGAAGCTCGTCTATGGAGACAACAAGATCTGAGCCAACAGGAGTCAAGAAAAACTGGTAGGGTCAGTGATCTCTGAACATGCTTCAAGTGCATTTTTGAAGTAGCACAGGATGCGAGAACATTTGGCCCAGCTAAACCTGAGCAGGCATTGCAGGTTCTTGCATTCTCTTGACCTTTCTGATGATGGGGTGGCTGGCGGTGCTCCACCTTCCCCTGGAGAAAGAGCAGGGGACATGGGTCCCAGCTGTGATGTAGGACACCACCATGAAGAGAGATGGATTGTAACATTTGCTGGAATGATGGGGTGAAATTCTATGGTTTTTCTCAGGTAACTTAATTATCTTCTCGCCTTTTTTGTTTTTGTTTGTTTGTTTATTTATTTACTTTAATTGTGGATTACTGCATTTTCGTTTTTCTTTAATTTTTTTTTAAATTCTTATTTTCTTTTATTTTCTTCCATATGTATTTATGTGAATGTTTAAAGATCTTTTTTTTTTTAAAGAAAAGTTTTTTTTTTTTTACCATGCAATGGAAGTGAATGGTAGCTTATTTCCGCCATGGAATAAAATATGAAAAATTTGAATGATACTTCTTATTACACAATTCTGACTTTTTTTTTTTTTTGTAATTCTGAGAAAAGATATTTACAAATTGTTTATAACTCATAATTGTGAGATATATACTCACAATTCTGACAAAAACGGTCTGAATTGTGAGATGTAAACTTGCAATTTCATTGAAAAAAATCTGAATTGTGAGATAAAATGCCACTTTTGGTGGAAATAAGCTTCCTTGAAATGGGTACTGGGTTTGTAAAGCTCCAAAATGTCCAAACAAAAAGCACCATAAAAGTATAAAATATTTGTGTGACATTTAACAGTAGATGATATTGGTTACTGTGTGTCTAGTGACTAAATGTCATTGATGTCAATGGCGCCATATTTAATTTAAAATCTACAGTTGAAGGTAATATTTTCATTTAGTTACTACTACTTACTAATTTTTTGGTATGTTTCTTTTGCAAAGCTATTGTATGAGTTCCAAAGACTTAGCAAACAAACCAATTAACTACTTGTATGATATTTTTTGGTAAATTTTGGAGCTTGACAGTTGCAGTCCCTATTAGCTATCATGATATGGAAAAATGGAAATGTTCAAAATATGGAAAGACATATCCAGAATGTTTTTTTCTACAGTAAACTTTGCCAATAGAAGACATAAATTCAAATGGGTTTAGAATGATTTGAATGTGAAAATGACTCAATTTTTATTTTTAGTGCACTGTCCCTTTAAATGTACATGAATGCTCATAAAAAATGGTGCAATTGTATCATGGATCTGCCTTTTACGTGTTAATATGGTCTGGATGGCTGAGAAATCATAAAAGTCTCTCATTCTCGCTCTCTCTCTTTCCCCAGCTGGCTTCGGCCGCCAGAGGCACAGTCCGTCATCCTACATTCAACAGCCCTGCAACATCTGTTCATTAGCTCTGACAGATGAAAGAGGGAGAACAAGGAAGCGAGTGAGTGAGAGAGCGTGTCAATTACGAAAAGAGAAAGGCCGAGACAATACATTCAGCAACCTCAATTTTTTTTTCCTGAGGTAGAATGGTAGACTGACACCCTACCTCTCTCACACCTCTTCATCTTGATTTCAACATCATCTGTAAGTGTTAGAGCACCCGCATGTGTGTTTACCTGTCATTTGAAGGAGAAGTATGTGGAAATGTGTTTGAGGCCGTTTTGATGGCTGCCGGATGACATGTTGGTATGTTTAGTTTGAATCAAGAGTGTGCTTTCATGTGCTCTGTCAGGTGTTGTGCAGGTAAAAGGACGTCGCTGATCAAGATGGCTGCTGAATCTGCCATCCGAAGGGGCTTTCCTCATGCTGAGTGATTTGTTCCTTCTTTAGCTCTCTCTTACTGTTTGTCCCACAGTATCTCTCTTTATTTCCTTCTCTGTCTTGAAATGTCACTGGGAAATCAGCACGGAGCAGTATACGCCCGAGACCTAGATAAATAATGCAGGCAACAACTCTGGCTTAGCCCCTGTGAAGTGTTTGTGATGAAACAGGCAAATTCACGCATCAGATGAAAATACTACAACAACAACAACAACAAAAAAAAATGCTTCACACAAAGACACTTGCATAGAAAAACACATCATCCACTCAAAGTTTCAACATATGCTGATATTTTAGTAGAGAGACATTGGAAAACATTTTCAAGTCACATTTTTTAAAGAATGCTACACTAAAAATACCATTATGTAGTGCTGTGTTATGCAAAAATACTGTAGAGTGTGTAATTTCTGCACATGTGTCACCAAACTATTTTTTGCAAAAAATTGAAATTTTTCCCCCCAACCAGGTTTCCTTCTGCTATATATGGAAGCCCATTTCCACCACTGAATGCAATTGCAATGTGAGTTTACATTCTCAGAACTGTGAAAAATTTGCAAGTTATAAAGTCAGAATTGCAAGATGTAAATTCACAATTCTAAGAAAAAAAGCCGCTGGTTAAACGTACAAAAGGCTACACAACTTTGTATTTGAACTTAGCTAAGCATTGCAAATGGGATCATGCTAAATAGAGTGAACTGGATTTGATCCCTCTCTGAAGCAGACCGCCGTGTCAACGTCTCAGACGAACATGTCGAGCTGAAGGGGAGATTAGAGCTAAAGGTCAGAGAGAGACAGGAAAAGAATTCAACTGTAACCCGATATGATGTTTCAAGTATGCCGCTCTCCCTACGAATTAGGCACTAGCGTAGCACAATCACAAGAGCTACTGGAAAAAAAGGGAATTTCTTTGTACCTCAACCATTGTTGAATAATTCTCAACAGAGTTTGTTGACCATGGCTGTAGAAATCGATCGGAATTACAACCATTCAGATTGACTCAAAATAAAAGCTAACAGACTCGCCTGCAGTTAGCATTAGCATTTGAGTCTATTAGAGGAGTATTCGGGTTCAGAAAGTTAAATTGTATCAACAGCATTTGTGTCATAAAGTTGATTACGACAGAAAATAATTTAGGAGAAAAGTCAGCTCAAAAAAGAAGAATAGGCAGTATAATAATTTTATTTAATTAATTAAATTTTTATATATATGATTTTAAATGGATTACCATAGAAAATAGATCTGGTGCAAAAGTCTCACCTACAAAAAAGAATATAATTTAAATATATAATTTATTATATTATTTTAAAACAATTTCGACAGAGTATTTATTTATGTATTTATTTTGAATATATTTTAATATATACAGTGATATGGTTTGAAATGTTTGCCCGGTTTACTAGTATGTGCATTAATGTAACAATGTGCCACAAATGATATCGGCCGGTAGCATTCATGCATCATTAATATTTAGTTTCTCATTGCGACTGACTGACAGAACATTTTGAAACGTATATTTTTCACAATCTTCTATGATTCATCTAAGCAGGCCACGCCCCCACCTCAAGTTTCTTGTGTCAGTCATCCATCTCATGTCATGTATAGAATCCATAAGGCAGTTTTTTCCATATTGATCCACCTTTCTCCTCACCCATCTCAGTTTTTACTCACAGTGTTTCAGTGTGTTTTTGATATATAGCTCAAAAGCACATCATAAGTTCAGTGAGCACTTGCAGTCAGATCCCTGCGTTCGTTCGTCTTTGAAGGCTTCCCGTGCGAGCGGCTGGCCCGGGTGCTGATTCATGACTCTTTCTCGCTCTCTCTCTCTCTCCCCCGCTCAGCATGTCTCTCTGTGACATCTCCCAGTGCAGTGCACCACAAGGGAGAGAATGAGAGAGAAGCCTTGGTCTGTAGTTCCACCGGAGTCCCTCGGAGGCAGTGTTGATCTACATGAAAGTACTACAGTGAGAGCTATGATTGAAGCCTGGGACAAATCCATCTTTGGGAAGGCAGCAGAGTTGCCACCAAGGCGTCAAGTTTTGGCTGCATGACCTCATTAGCCCCTGCTGGTAGATGCCCTAACTGCATTGTTTGGTTGCAAAAAAGCATCTTTCTTTGGCTACCATTAAAAAGTAGGCATACATTCTGATAAAATAAATGCTATGATCGCTAATCTTTCATTATACTGTATTTGAGGGCTAAGCAAGAAATTGACTATTTTTACATTAATGTTGCATTTTATGTCACTGCTCACGTTTGTTGCTAGTGAAGGCGTGGGGTTGTGTGTGTTCTTCTGGTTTGCCTTTTACGTGTTAATATGGTCTGGATGGCTGAGAAATCATAAAAGTCTCTCATTCTCGCTCTCTCTCTTTCCCCAGCTGGCTTCGGCCGCCAGAGGCACAGTCCGTCATCCTACATTCAACAGCCCTGCAACATCTGTTCATTAGCTCTGACAGATGAAAGAGGGAGAACAAGGAAGCGAGTGAGTGAGAGAGCGTGTCAATTACGAAAAGAGAAAGGCCGAGACAATACATTCAGCAACCTCAATTTTTTTTTCCTGAGGTAGAATGGTAGACTGACACCCTACCTCTCTCACACCTCTTCATCTTGATTTCAACATCATCTGTAAGTGTTAGAGCACCCGCATGTGTGTTTACCTGTCATTTGAAGGAGAAGTATGTGGAAATGTGTTTGAGGCCGTTTTGATGGCTGCCGGATGACATGTTGGTATGTTTAGTTTGAATCAAGAGTGTGCTTTCATGTGCTCTGTCAGGTGTTGTGCAGGTAAAAGGACGTCGCTGATCAAGATGGCTGCTGAATCTGCCATCCGAAGGGGCTTTCCTCATGCTGAGTGATTTGTTCCTTCTTTAGCTCTCTCTTACTGTTTGTCCCACAGTATCTCTCTTTATTTCCTTCTCTGTCTTGAAATGTCACTGGGAAATCAGCACGGAGCAGTATACGCCCGAGACCTAGATAAATAATGCAGGCAACAACTCTGGCTTAGCCCCTGTGAAGTGTTTGTGATGAAACAGGCAAATTCACGCATCAGATGAAAATACTACAACAACAACAACAACAAAAAAAAATGCTTCACACAAAGACACTTGCATAGAAAAACACATCATCCACTCAAAGTTTCAACATATGCTGATATTTTAGTAGAGAGACATTGGAAAACATTTTCAAGTCACATTTTTTAAAGAATGCTACACTAAAAATACCATTATGTAGTGCTGTGTTATGCAAAAATACTGTAGAGTGTGTAATTTCTGCACATGTGTCACCAAACTATTTTTTGCAAAAAATTGAAATTTTTCCCCCCAACCAGGTTTCCTTCTGCTATATATGGAAGCCCATTTCCACCACTGAATGCAATTGCAATGTGAGTTTACATTCTCAGAACTGTGAAAAATTTGCAAGTTATAAAGTCAGAATTGCAAGATGTAAATTCACAATTCTAAGAAAAAAAGCCGCTGGTTAAACGTACAAAAGGCTACACAACTTTGTATTTGAACTTAGCTAAGCATTGCAAATGGGATCATGCTAAATAGAGTGAACTGGATTTGATCCCTCTCTGAAGCAGACCGCCGTGTCAACGTCTCAGACGAACATGTCGAGCTGAAGGGGAGATTAGAGCTAAAGGTCAGAGAGAGACAGGAAAAGAATTCAACTGTAACCCGATATGATGTTTCAAGTATGCCGCTCTCCCTACGAATTAGGCACTAGCGTAGCACAATCACAAGAGCTACTGGGAAAAAAAGGGAATTTCTTTGTACCTCAACCATTGTTGAATAATTCTCAACAGAGTTTGTTGACCATGGCTGTAGAAATCGATCGGAATTACAACCATTCAGATTGACTCAAAATAAAAGCTAACAGACTCGCCTGCAGTTAGCATTAGCATTTGAGTCTATTAGAGGAGTATTCGGGTTCAGAAAGTTAAATTGTATCAACAGCATTTGTGTCATAAAGTTGATTACGACAGAAAATAATTTAGGAGAAAAGTCAGCTCAAAAAAGAAGAATAGGCAGTATAATAATTTTATTTAATTAATTAAATTTTTATATATATGATTTTAAATGGATTACCATAGAAAATAGATCTGGTGCAAAAGTCTCACCTACAAAAAAGAATATAATTTAAATATATAATTTATTATATTATTTTAAAACAATTTCGACAGAGTATTTATTTATGTATTTATTTTGAATATATTTTAATATATATATATATATGGTTTGAAATGTTTGCCCGGTTTACTAGTATGTGCATTAATGTAACAATGTGCCACAAATGATATCGGCCGGTAGCATTCATGCATCATTAATATTTAGTTTCTCATTGCGACTGACTGACAGAACATTTTGAAACGTATATTTTTCACAATCTTCTATGATTCATCTAAGCAGGCCACGCCCCCACCTCAAGTTTCTTGTGTCAGTCATCCATCTCATGTCATGTATAGAATCCATAAGGCAGTTTTTTCCATATTGATCCACCTTTCTCCTCACCCATCTCAGTTTTTACTCACAGTGTTTCAGTGTGTTTTTGATATATAGCTCAAAAGCACATCATAAGTTCAGTGAGCACTTGCATCAGATCCCTCCGTTCCTTCGTCTTTGAAGGCTTCCCGTGCCAGCGGCTGGCTCGTGTGCTGATTCATGACTCTTTCTCGCTCTCTCTCTCTCTCCCCCGCTCAGCATGTCTCTCTGTGACATCTCCCAGTGCAGTGCACCACAAGGGAGAGAATGAGAGAGAAGCCTTGGTCTGTAGTTCCACCGGAGTCCCTCGGAGGCAGTGTTGATCTACATGAAAGTACTACAGTGAGAGCTATGATTGAAGCCTGGGACAAATCCATCTTTGGGAAGGCAGCAGAGTTGCCACCAAGGCGTCAAGTTTTGGCTGCATGACCTCATTAGCCCCTGCTGGTATCCACCTTTCACCTCACCCATCTCAGTTTTTACTCACAGTGTTTCAGTGTGTTTTTGATATATAGCTCAAAAGCACATAATAAGTTCAGTGAGCACTTGCATCAGATCCCTCCGTTCCTTCGTCTTTGAAGGCTTCCCGTGCCAGCGGCTGGCTCGTGTGCTGATTCATGACTCTTTCTCGCTCTCTCTCTCTCTCCCCCGCTCAGCATGTCTCTCTGTGACATCTCCCAGTGCAGTGCACCACAAGGGAGAGAATGAGAGAGAAGCCTTGGTCTGTAGTTCCACCGGAGTCCCTCGGAGGCAGTGTTGATCTACATGAAAGTACTACAGTGAGAGCTATGATTGAAGCCTGGGACAAATCCATCTTTGGGAAGGCAGCAGAGTTGCCACCAAGGCGTCAAGTTTTGGCTGCATGACCTCATTAGCCCCTGCTGGTAGATGCCCTAACTGCATTGTTTGGTTGCAAAAAAGCATCTTTCTTTGGCTACCATTAAAAAGTAGGCATACATTCTGATAAAATAAATGCTATGATCGCTAATCTTTCATTATACTGTATTTAAGGGCTCTTAAAAGCAAGAAATTGACTATTGTTAAGTTAATGTTGCATTGATGTCACAGCTCACAAAAGCAGGCTTGGGATTGTGTGTTCCTGCATGTGGTGCCGTCATCCAGTCAGGGTTGTCATGATGTTTTTTTCCCAAGGCTAGAGAGTAATTAGTCACATGGCATTTGCCCAGCTCATGTGATTGGCTCAAAACAAGGTGGCAGAAGGACTGAGTGGCCACAAGCAAAGATGACAGATTTCAACTAGTACTGTTGCATTTCAATAATATCTTAAAACAGTGTTTTTGAGTGAATATTTTAAATTAACTTATTGTTCACAATTGTTCTGCTGTGAACAACTCAAAGGATTTGTTTAAACACACAGATGTTATTTTTATAGACAAATTATTCAGACTGGTACTGTTTCATTTGTGAACAGTATTATTAAACTGTGTTTTTCAACAAATCTTTTAAATGAACAAGACAAATTATAGACAAATTATAGACAAAAACATGTACTGGTATAACCTTCAAAAATATTACAAATTCTGAACAAATCTTGTTGAAAGAAAATAACAAATCTCTTCTAATCTATGCTAATGAAAATATCCATTTATTTTAAATGTTAAATATGACCAAATTTAACCAAAAACAATGTCAGATTGTTGGCCTTCAAGTAAAACCTTGTTTGACACTTTCATACAAATATAAAAAGTAATGAAGTGAAAATAAATAAATTAGTAAGCAGTGTGTAGTTTTCTTTTTTTCCCTTCTGATTAAAATTAAACATAAAATATACCAAAGTATGTATATTTGACTTCATTTACACTTCAAGGTCCAGCGCAGACCCAATATTATGACACAAGCAACTTTGGCCGCAATAAGGCGCGAGCACTGTTGACAAAGCATATCAGACCAGATGCTATTTACTTATTTGTGCATGAAGCCGAGACTCATAGCATGTGTCTTTACAAGTAGATTAAGAATATCACAAACAACCAAACCTTCAGAAGACAAGGTGGCAGATGTTATGGCATTAAACTACATTTATCAAAAAAAAAAAAAAGAGAGTTTAGGTGCAAATCTGTCAAATTGTCTCAGTCATAGGCTTCATTACTCAGTCAGCTACCTGAGTACGCTATGATTTCCATCAGTGCAACCCAGGTTGACAGCATCCTTTTTACCTCAGTGCTAAATGGCCTATGGCATCTCAGTAGTTTACTTCAACATTAGCATGCTATGCTCCCTAGACCTTTTCCGAGTAACATAACAGGTATTTTCGTCTGTTTACAGACACTCATGAAATGCCTACAGTCTCCATGCTCTTCTCTCCTGGCCTTCTGACAGGAAAGTGACACCACTCAGTCTATGGCACTCTGTTGTTCCTGCTTGCGACAGTCAATGATACGGGTTGGATGGCCTCCAGTGCCGACAAACCATGCCCTGGATTGTCACACCATGGTAGTCTCTGAAAAAGGGAGTGTTTTGCTACATGTATTTGGGGGTTGAGTCGTGCGAGACTGGATAGAAACCAAGAGGAGTGCTGATGGGACAAATGTGCCAGCAAAAGGCAACGAGAATTTGTGCAGATCCAATTCGTCTCGCATGGTACACTCTGTGTCCAAGAGGAAAGCTTTATTTCATGGTTTTTAAAGAGAAGGATTGGTTTGTTTCGACCAATTCCGGATGTCCTCGTATCAGAGGGAGAGTTTCTCAATTGTTTCTCCTAGACAGCAATGAGAGTAAATGGTGACCAAATAGAGGTTTGGTATCTTGCTTAATTCTGAAGTGGAAATTGTGGAAATCTGTCAATTCCAACTGCCCAGGGCTGCGTTTCCCGAAACCTTCTTAACGCTACATCGTTCATAAGTTATACCTTAAGTTGTACCTTGACGTTAATACGTGTTTCCCGAAATGTTCTTAGTTAAGTATACCTTCTGTAAGTCATTCGTTCGTAAGGTTAGTCTGGACCACTCTTAGCTATACCTTATCGCTGTTCACAGTTTACTATCCTAGTGGTCACCACTGTGCAAAAAGCATCTTCACATTTCAATCGATACGATTGTAATTCTGTGGCAAGAAAAAGTGCAGAACCAAATAACTATTACTACAATTCTAAAGTTGTAATACACACAGTGTTCAATTAATTGAAGTGTTTTTATGCAAAGAATAAAACTGTCATTATACTGATGGTTGTTAGTCTTTCCATTATAATATACAAAGGCACATCGGCTGGCAAACCATTAGGCAGCACAGAATTAGGAGTCTATTTAAAGGGAATGAGTGTGATGGGGAGTTTGGTCAAACTATGGCAGCGAGACAGCGAATAGTGGTCCTAAATCAAAGATGGCTGCATCCGCGGAGCCAGTTAGTGTATGTGCACTATTTCATAAGAGAAAACTTTAGTCCCCTGGCTACCATGTCAGAAGGTACAATTCTGCAAAAATGTTGCCTGCCACGGGAGCAAATTCAGCAGCTTTTACATCTTGTTGGACAAACTTCGTCGAGACAAACTCGACAGAGCTACCCCCTAAGCCCCGAAATTCAGCTGCTGGCGGCTCACCGTTTTTATGCTGTGGGGAGTTTTCTGGAGGTGGTTGGGGATGGATATAGGCTGAGTAAGACCTCGGTGTGGCGGTGCGTTCACTCCATCACAAACATCCTACTCCGTCACGCCACCAATTATATACGTATGCCTTTCACCAGGCAAGAAGTGATGGAGGCACATCAAGGCTTCCATTCCATTGCGGGTGTCCCGAGAGTAATTGGCCTTGTGGACGGGACACTTATCCCCATCGCCAACCCATCAGCGCTCGACCAGGCCTTCATTTGTCGCAAGGGCTTCGAGGCCATCAATGTCCAGGTGGTAGTGGACCACAGGGGGATGTTTACTGACGTGGTGGCAAAGTGGCCTGGTAGCACACACGACAGCTTTGTGTGGGCCAATTCAGCGCGGGTCAAGACGCAGAAAGAGGAGTTTTTGGGCAGAGCATTTTTTTAGGAGACAGCGGCTACCCCCTGAGAACCTATCTTCTAAATCCAGTCACCAACCCCACCACGCAGGCTGAGCACAGTTACAACATTGCACACGTCCGTACCCGCAACTTGGTGGAGTGCTCGATTGGGCGCTGGAAGATGCGCGTCCGGTGCCTTCATAAATCAGCTGGAGGATTGCGTCTGAAGCCACAAAGATGTTGTGAAGTAGTAATAGTTACAGCCATGCTACACAACATTGCAGTCACTGGAGGTGCAGCTTTTCCAGACGAGGTGGAGGAGGAGGAAGCTTTCCACAACCTACCTCAACTAAGAGATGCCCTACGTGCTGCTGGTGTGCAAACGAGGCACCAAATCATTCACTCCGTTTTTGGTTAATGTATTTTTTGCACCCAATTTCTGTTTTTAATCCACCACACAGCATCCCCCTTTATTTGTGTACGTACACATTTCTTTCCCCCTCCAAATAATATTTTTTTTTTGCAGTTGTGCACACAGTTCATTTCTCATCTGTACCCAGTGCAATTTGTAAAGTCCTTTCACTTGGATGCTTAAACCCCCCACAGTCATCACCTTATTTTTCACGCTCTTACTTATCCGATGGCTCCCTCTTTAAAGGTTCTTTACAATGGTCCCCACTGCAGTTGTAGCTAATCTAAATGTATAATTCGTCAAAAGGTGGTGTCAGAATACCTACCCAATCTCCTAGCACTGTGAACCTACTATAGCATATGTGTGTGACATGCTATTTGTATGCAGAAATAACTTTTTGAGTGCTTATGATACGCAGTGTTAACTTCTTGGTTAAAATTGGTGATGTGGGTAAGGACTTCTTATATGTACATGAAAAAAAATGTGTCATATGCACACAAAAGGCCATTTCTGAGTATATAAAGGTCATGTGTGCCACTTACACACACTTTCAATCAGATCGGGCTTGAGAAAGGATATTTGTTCACAATTAAGATGCTCTGCAGAGCCAACATCGATGACAGCAAGTTTGCAATTAATCAGGTGTTTATTTGAAAAGAAACACTGAAAATGCACATGACTGAAGCGTAAAAATGTGGAAAGACTGGTTTCCTGGAGCCCATCACTGGGTTGCCGATGGTTCATCTGTAACGTAATCAAATTGTTAGAATAAAAACACAACACACACACACACAACACGGGACTCTACCAAACATCATACACACCAACCTGGCATTATTTTTGGAACGGAAATTGATGGCCGTTGAAATTGTGCTTCAGACAAAGCATACTGCTTCTCCATAATCTGAAGCTTTGCCTTCTTCACCTCCAGTGTGGTCCAAGCGAGGTTGTTTGCCTCTTGTAGCCCTTGCTCGATTCCCCGCAGAACTTCTAGCTTCTCTTTTTCAAGCTTCAGCAGCTCTTCACTGCAGTCGCATCGGAAAGAAGGACGCCTTCTGGAGCCCCTCCCGGATTGCTGGTGCTGGGCGACCTCAGTGGAGGCTAGTGAAGGTGTGGACAGGTGTGGTGACGCCGGTGCTGGAGAAGCACTGCCGCTGCTGGCGGGGGAAGAAGACGTGTTGGTGCGAGGGGGTAACGATGGCGTGCTCTGAGAGCATGGAGTGGTATCCACACCTGCTCTCAGATCTATCCCCCCTGAGATACCCTGTGAGACCGCTTTTCCTAGGATTGCCAGGGCCTTTTCCTAGTCGGGGCTCAGTGCAGGCACAGAGCTGGGCCCTCCACCCGTTCTTTCCCGGTCTCTCCGGACTGCAGCGCCTCTCGCTTTGGCAGCGCTGGCAAAATCGTGCCACTTTTTTCGAACAATGTCCCACTGTCTCAGTGGGCAGGAAGTAGACGCTGCCATTTTCATGGCTATGCTTTGCCATATTTCTTTTTTGTTTTTGTTTGACACTGTTGTCCGGAAACTAGAAAAAAGTACACCTTTGTGATGTGCTACCTCATCTAGCAGTATGGCCATTTCGGGAGAAGTAAAGCTGGTGGCTCTCCTCTTGTAGTCTTTTTTCCCGCCATAGTGGTTGTTGATAGGTCTCGCATGTTGTGCTTTTATTGGGTAAGTCATCCGATCACACAAATGAGTAATTTACGCCAATAATGTGATGCGGCTGGTGGGTAATCAACACAGATTGTGGAGAACATTAACACACTATGGCAAATTATGATAATATAAATGACCCTTTTAAAAGCAAGCGAAGCCAAACAGCCAGTTAATGTAGCTGGTTAAGGAAGAATACCTTAAGCCACATCCTAAGGTATAGTTCGGGGAACACACCTAAGAAAGGTATACTCCTAGTTAAGGTGTACCTTTAGAGTCTTCGTAGCGCACTAAGAGACACCGTTATCGGGAAACGCAGCCTAGTATTGTTGACTCCTCCAGACTGTAAACTGGGGCAAAAATCTGGGCAAAAGTTGTGTAGTGTATTCCAGCTAATAGTGACTTGATATCCACCTGGAAATCGCTGACAAGTAGGAATGTACAAAGATTCCAGCTATTTTAAACAATCATTTAGTTATGACAGTATACATTAAATAGATTCCAATACAGTAAATCATAAAGAACAAAATCAAATTCGGCTCCAGGTCCCAAGTCGTATCCATCTTTTTTGCTGTAGTTTTAGTCCACTTCGCTAATGGCACCTTGCCCCTGTCATATGATAGATTACCATTCGTGTTCAAAAGAAATGTTCTACTTTTCCTAGAAAGTTTCTCACATGCACCTCATTAGAAAACCAATAGCTTGCTGATACATTTTAAAAACCCGGCCTCCCTGCTGCAGCTCCAGAACTGAGGAACACTTTGACATTTCTGGGTCGACTAGAACACTCTCTTTGTTTGCTTTTTGATTGATGACAATCATTAAATCTTTTTTTTTTACTTTTTCCAACCTTTGGCAAAAATTTTGTCAGAAACTGTCAGTGGGGTCAAAGTAGAACCAGCGATTATTTGGTTACAGGGAAATAAATCCACCTCTGGCTTGTTGGATGAGGTCTAAGCTTGTGATTTTAATGCCATTGATTAATCTGTATGGTGATCTGTCATTGCAAGTTTGAAATTGGTGGGTATCTGTAATGATGATAAATAGTTTGTACCATTAGACTTCGCACTTGTGTGAAATGTGTGATTTGTTTTGCATGGTTTTAGTTTGACGTTTGTGGTTGTTTGTTTCCTCATCTATACAAAAAAATTTACATTCCTAGCATTCGCCATGATACCTCTACCTTGCTTGTATTATGTTTGTCTTCTGGGTTAAATACACTTTTTTGTTAAATACAAATATTCAAATGAGTCTGTAGGCTATATTATCTAGATTTGTTAGTCCGACATTCCAGACTGGTATGATTTCAGTCAAACGAAAACTATTTTTCATGACATTTACATGACACAAATTATTTTTTATTCCAACCTAAATCAAACTTTTACACTAACCAAACAAACCAGTCAAATCAATGTGGGCCCACCCCGAAATCTCTAGTGTAAAATCTCCCTTAGACAGTTTGAAAATTGTATGCTACACTATGTGCTGTTGCAAAACTTGCAGACTGTTTAATTTTAATCGGCATCATCATCAGGCAGTGCGTGGTCTGAAATATTTTTCAAATCTATTCAACTTCTAGGTGGGAGCTGGTTTTTGTGCTGATTTAGTGCCAATTTTCCCAGCTTTCAACTCAAATATAAGCTTTAATCCTTTCAAGAGAAGACAAACCGGCTCAGATCAGTTTAAAGGGCAACTGCAAGGACGGCGGCCCTCAGCTTCAGCAGGGGACTGTCAGCATCCAGCGCCAGCTCCTTAAGACCTGCGGTGACAAGACAGGGCCCACCTTCCCCACAGATGTGTTTATTAATAAACTGGCTGGTGTCTAATTGGCCTGTTAAGCCTGCAGAGACTCCCATACAGAGAAAAAGAACCCCATTGGGACTTCTTCGTCATGGGAATGGGACCATTAAACAGTAAAAGCCTTTTAGATGCACAACATTCTGGGAAGAAGGACTATCGGTGCCACTGTGTTGAGTCATTTGAGAGAGTGCAATACTGCTAATGTCAGCAGCAATTAGTTTGGTGCATTAGGATCAGACACGCTCTACATTTACCAAGAATTCTCTTTATATCTCAGTTGTTTCTTCTAGACCCCAATGACAGTAATTGTGGTTCTGTAGTTCCTTTTCTCGGATGTTTCTCCTAAGAAAAACACCCTAAAAGTCCTAGTCTTTGATATCATATGTTGTATTTTTTCTTCAAATTTTAAAAATGCATGTATGCATTTATTTATTTTTTTTATTTCATATTATTTTACTCAGTTGTCTGGAATTTTCTGGAAGTTGCTCTTAACTGAGAAGCCCACTATGTCTCCTGAGTTATGAACTAGTAACCTCCAAGCAACATATTTTTTTCTGTTCTCTGTCATTTTTTTATGCTACAGTTTAAATGCTTTTGTGTTTTATGTTAATGTTTACATTTTAAATTCAGCTTTGGTGCAGACCATCATTCTGATCAAGTGCCAGGAAAAAACAAACTGGAGTATTGTAAAATTGTGTAATTTTGTGAGGTTAAAACTTTCTAGCTTGTAATATGCTTATTCTTTGTATAGAAAGCAGTTATACAATGTTTTTTTTTCTCAATCCCTTTAGTTCATCTGCTCTTTGCGCTGGCTAGGGTCCATCTAAACCCCCTCCTTTGGTCCACGCAATTACCCATTTAGGAGGATCAGGCATGGGCCGAACTCCATTAAAATCACACTGCCCGCTTCATCAGTGCATTCGGGTCCGACAACAGTCAACCTCCGTGGCTGTCGAAATGACATTTAGAGGGAAAAAAAGATGAACAAGCAGTTTGGCAGGTGTAAACAGAGCCATTAAGTTCCTTGAGTCTTCTCTATGCCCCCTTTTGCGCTCGTTCTGAAGGCCTGCAACGGGATCCGCGGGCGTACGCCGTCCCCCCTTCAAAGCATTAGCTCATTGCTGGCTCAATTAAACTGATAGTTCTATGGGAGATATAATGACTGCAATTATGGACACCTACGGAGGAGGTGAATTTGCAGAATTCAGCATCAGTAGCTGCATGAGGCCTTTAAGGGTACGAGGTTCTGTGTGAGTACAATGCCGAATGTGAAGTCAATGGTATGTTATTTTTAAAACATGCACCCACCCAGGTAGCCCAGGTAATGGACAAATAAGGGGCACTTAGGACATGCGCTCCCACAGAGCCACACGTCAATGACCATGACTGAAATGGCCATTTGAAAATGGCCCTGGCATGCACCTCTGTAGACAAAAGAAGCTGGGCATCCTGCTTATCACTACCAGGCTCCAGGTTTCGGCATTGGAACGCAGGTCGCGCTTGAGAAAATCAGGGACACTGTAGTTTCCCTTTCATTTGGTTGTACCTTCCAGGCATAGTTGTTCTAATCATCGACACTGTCGATGTAATTACAGAAGCCATAATCACAATCCTAAAGATGTAAAAAAAAAAAGTTCTCCATTAATTGCTTCCAACCAGAGCATGTGAGCGGAGCGGAGCGGGAGCGGAGTGGTAATATTTCCTTAAGAGCGCAGAGCGCTTTTCTGAAGATTCCGCTCCGCTCGCTCAATACGCTCAGCGCCACTCGCTCAACCCAGAATGCCGTTTGGTGATTTGCTTGTTCGAGATCGAGAATCTGTAGAGATCGAGAATAGTAGAAACGTAGTGGAGCGTCACACCGCTCCGCTTCGCTCACATGCTCTGCTTGCAACAAGGAACTTTGAGTCATTCTGCATGCTGCTGAATGAAGACAACCAGAAATTACAAGTCCTCGAGGCAGGTACGTACACACCCATATAATTTAAATCTTGACCCTAATGAAGTTACAACTTGCAGAATTACCTCAGATTCTTGAAAATGTCTTCTACTTAAGGCTTTTCTGGGAACTCAGACCTATTTGAGTCACATCAAGAGTCCTTTAGCAGTTGATGCTTTCTGAACAGTTGATTCATCAGGGAAATTAAGCCTAATCTTGTGAAGCTCGGCAAATGTAAGTTGTCTTAAAAGCAGGTCAGAGTGACCAAAACACTTGACCCTTTCGTAATTAATTGGGAAAAGTGTTTGGGATAAGAACCAATGCTTCTTTCCATGAGTCCTTGCCAAAAGGACCATTTTAAGAACTGTTGGGTATGTGATTAGTTACTGGGAGAAATGTAGTTTCTCTTGCTGTGCATAAGGAACTAGCCAACCAGGCAGATCTCAAATCTCTATTCAAAACATCTATTTGTGGGTACAACCATCCATATGTAGAGCTCTGGATTTAACACTGATGTTTTCACCCCTTTTGTAGAATTCAAATTCTGCTATTTATCCTCATTGATATCAAGAATAGCAAATACATTTGTACCACTTTGCCAGGGACACAGGAGAAAATGTGTATTGCTATAAACATATCAATTTCACCTATTTTCATAATAGAAATGCATGAACAGCATGGCAAATTTCAATAGTTTCTCTGAACAAGTAAAGCTCTTATTCTGAGAGGCTCTCTTGTAAAGAAGTAACAATGCTTAAAGGGGTCATATGATGCGATTTCAAGTTTTCCTTTCTCTTTGGAGTGTTACAAGCTGATAGATAAGATCCCTGAAGTTGCAAAGCAGATTTATAAGCACTGTTTGCCCTTTGGCTGAGCTACAAATCCTTGCCTGTTTAAAATCAAAATTAATGCATGTTCCTTATTGTGTACAAATCGTTTCCTGTTATTCCAAAGAAAAGTTTGTCTATGTAATAGGTTATTGAAATTTTAAATGACTTTTGTTTCAGCTGACATCACTGCTCTTACTTTTCCAACCTATCACATCCAAACACGTGGCACCACTGGTATGTAACCCTCAGAAAGGAGTAACAGTATTGGTAACATATGCACCAGGTAGATAATATATAGAAATGCTGTGTGTCTTAGGCCCTGTCCACACGAACAACCGCAGCTTTTTCTACACGGTTTGGCCGTTCGTGCACACACGCAAATGCAGCACCAGGTCATTGAAACCGAACATTTTTGAAAACTCCTGCCAGGGTGAAGATTTTCAAAAACTCTGGTTGCAGTGTTATCGTGTAGACTGCGAAACCGACGTTTTTGGCTTGTGACGTCGGAGCCTGCGCTGTTATCTCCACCTACTGGAAACTTTTTCAGGCTTCTGATTGGCCAACATGGCTTTACGGTTGAGATTATATCGCCACCTGTTGGCTTGTGACGTCGGAGCCTGCGCTGTTATCTCCACCTACTGGAAACTTTTTCAGGCTTCTGATTGGCAGATGCTTCATAGCATGCGTTTGCGTTTTCATGTGGACAGAGATTAAAAAAAAAACGAAAGATGGAAAAACTCTTTATAAAAATACCCGTGTACGTGTGGACATGGCCTTAGAAACCAAGTTGACCTGCTGGCATAATAGCTGGAAAGGTTATGATTAAATTGTCGCCCCTGATGACGGAGAACATGGTTCACCTTGAAATCGATGTAACAAATAATATTCTAATTAAGTTTAAAGAAGAAATAACTTACCTGTAAACGCGAGAGCAATCACACGTTCTGTACTACACCATGTATTTGTGATAAAGAATTCTTGAATTCTTGCAAGCATAAGTATAGTGAATTGTGTGGTGGTTTTTCAATTAAAGAAAGGAATACAATTAATTAATCAGTATATATAAAACATGTCAAGACGTAGCTCTTTAGAATTTCAGCTTTAGCTTGACAGCTTGATAAAGGGTGTGTTTGTATATATATATATATATATATATATATATATATATATGCCGACAAATCTCAACTCGATTGGGATGTTGGAAAAGCTATACTGTATATTGGACCATCTGCGATATGGTCTCCACTCCTATTCAGGCCTGTTATATTTGAAAAGTAGTTTTCACACAGCAGATTTCACCAAAATAAAGATGAATTGACTGTAGTATCTCTCCACTGTAATATCATGCCATCGGACGCTAGAGGAATTTTATGACGTCTGTGCTCCCTGCCATCCAGCGCTGAACAGACATCAAGCCAGAATGAATGTGACAGTTTGGAAGGATGTTGATTTATGGCAGTCCTGATGCCCTTTGTCCTCCCCTTTCTTTTGCCTGTTCACTCTCACATGATCTCTCTATATCTCTGCTTCTTGTCGCTCTTCTGGCTATTGGCGTATCGGCGTATTTGCCAACCATCTTGAGGGCTTGATGAATTATGGCAGGGTCCTTTGATTCAGGTCTTTCTTGAGTGGTGAAGTGTTGTTTGAAGACCGCTATCTCTCACGAAAGGTCTCAGTCATAGATTATCGATTCAATGCCATGCTGAAATAGGCCTCCTCCTTTGACCTTGGAATTATGCTGAGTGAAACAAAAAGTCCATCCATCTACGGCTGCACAATTAATCGAATTTGTAATCGCGATTACAATTACGGATGCCACAATTATGTAATCATTCAAAGTGGCAATTAATCGTTCAAAGTCCACTAATGTTATTCTGCATGCTTAAGATATGTTTTTTTCTTTCTACATGTTATCTTAAGGGTTTTTCCATTGTTTTAGTTTTA
>NW_015536561.1:1378975-1383019 GCF_001515605.1 Sinocyclocheilus anshuiensis
ATGTTTTTTTTTTCTACAGGTTATCTTAAGGGTTTTTCCATTGTTTTTTTTTTATTGTTATTATTTATTTAAAGAAGAAACAATCCAACGTTGACCTTTGAGGCTTATAAAAAAGCAAAAGTTTTTCAGTTAGTGTTTTCAGCTTGTTTATATTCATAGTAAAATACGGCATGCAGTTGCTTCAAACAATGGTATAAAAATCATTGAATGTAAATTGTGATCATAATCATAACTAATAATCGCAATTACAAATTCAAGGGAATAATCCACAATTATGATTTTTGTCATAATCGTGCAGCCCTAGTAACAGAGTTGAAAAAGTCTTACGGAGACACGCAATAGAAAGTGCCACTGAAATTAACTTTCTAAATGGTTGTCTATGACATGCTGTTTAAAATCATGTGATTTTTTTGGCCCTACATCCATCCATCCATTTATCCGTCCGTCCGTCCGTCCGTCCGTCCATCCGTCTGTCCATCCGTCTGTCTGTCTGTCTGTCTCTGTCTATCTATCTATCTATCTATCTGTCTGTCTGTCTGTCCGTCTGTCTGCCATCCGTCCATCTGTCTATTTATCTATCTATCATCTGTCTGTTTGTCGTCCGTCCGTCCGTCCATCCATTAATTTGTCCGTCTGTCCGTCATCTATTTATCTATCTATCTATCTGTCCATCCGTCCGTCCGTCTATCTATCGATCTAATCTGTCTGTCATCCATCCATCCATCCATCCATCCATCCATCTATCTATCTATCTATCTATCTATCTATCTATCTATCTAATCTGTCTGTCTGCCATCCATCCATCAATCCGTCGGTCCGTCGGTCTGTCTGTCTATGATTATGTTGTTTTGTATTGACAAACTTTTCTTTGTAGCGAATCAGCTCAAAGGGGAAATGTGAATAATTAATCATAACTAGTTATAATTAATTATAAATATTTAGATCCGCTGTAAGTATTTATTTGACCTCTCAGTGTCAACTGTCTGTTAATTATAAGAACATTAATTTCCTGGTTAAGGAAAATAACTTTCTTACTGTACAATACTACTCAGAGCATGTAGCATAAATCTGCAATCTGAAGGCTCAAGTTGATCTTTGCTGAAGTTGGTTGATGAAAAGAACCAGTTTGAGTCAGAGAATCCCGGTGAGTGGAAAGTCAAGGCCGAAGCCTGGCGCGAACATAGGGTGTCCTTAGGAGCGTTTTTGCTCACATCCTCATCTTCTCAGAATCTAACAGAACCGCAGACTGGAGGTGGATCACTGATGTGAGGCCTTTAAGGTCTGACAAGATTCACGCTTCTCAGGATGAGCTTGTCCAATGAGAAAGGCTGAAATTCCAAGTGGGAGTTTGGAAATACTGGGGAGTTTTATGACCCTTTGTGTGAAAGCATGGTAATTTGCATATGGAACTTGAATCAAAATTACTAGAGATTCTCAGAACACTAATATATTGCCTATGTACCAACATATAATATACACTCTCGTTTAGATCATCAGAAGACGAATTCGTAGATACTAAACATGGTAGGATTACATATAGGTAAGATGACATGAACGAGTGGTTCTATCATAAGCCTGCATAAAACAGTATACAATATAAAAGACAATATACAAGGACAGTAACAACATACACAATGACCTGAAGGATATGCGTGTTCATTCAAAGAAAGGTTTTCCTATGAATTAATTAGAGAACAGTCCATTTCTCTTGGCATTATGTGTCTGTCTTATGAGGAAAATTAGTGAGTTCTCTATCCGCATTCCTTTGGGCAATAAAACCAGTGATATCAGCATTGGTTGCCATGGAATCAGAGGCCTGTTCATTCGCAGACATCCTGGCACCCAGCATGTTTATTGGGTGAGGGGTCTGTGATTATTTGTTAATCTAATGAATAATTGATTTGTTAAATCAAATAAAAAATGGTGTGTCTGATTGGTCCAGACGCTACACTTATTTAGTTAAAAATGACAGTTGTATAAATTCCTTTGGATATCAGTTCATTTGAATTCTACAGTGTTTTAATTCTGCAAATTGCAATTTTGTATCCTGTTCTCAATTGAGAACAACATCTGTATTTTCATGTCATTTCTGAATGACTCGCAGCCCTGCAGTGGTCCTCTCTAGGACTTACTTAATGATATTAGACAAACAAAAAATGCACAAAGGCACTTTTCTTTCAGAAGTAATTCTGTCTGAGACATTGCGTCGCGACTCTATTAAGCTCTGATGTTACAAAGTGTCTGAAAACACGATTGTGTGCTTTTATTTGTTAAGCTGGACATGTTTCCTGCCACAGTCTGGCTGTCACATTAAGGAGGGACGGCTCTTTGTAATGCATAATGGGGCAAAATATAGCAATAATGTGCAGATAGCAGGCTAGACTAAATTGTCTACTTAATGGCGTGTCATTTGCTCTTTCTATTGAAGGATAAATAAGTTATACTTCCTTCATTCTGTGTTTATTTTGATGATTCTTTGTGATGGCCAGAATGTTGAAATGTCTCTTATAATATTCTCGACAGGTCTTAAGAGGTCTGCTTCATTAAACAAGTAATTACAGACCTGTCAGTTTCCTTCAGCGAGCGGCAAAATTGTGCCATGTAATCATTTAGGCCACCAAGAGACCATCCAATAAAAGAGGAGTGAAGAAAATTGGGCAGGACTTGCAAATATGAACATCTCATAAAAATCAGTGGATCGTATTAAGAAGCACTCAATCAGGGGCGTAGATTACGCGGGGGGACGTGTCCCCCCCACTTCTAATATCACGTAAATTCGTCCCCCGCACTTTTTCGGGCAAGTGTGTGTACAATTTTGAAATATTTTTGCTAGGCTATTTCAAATAACTGTTTCTATTTGAATATATTTTAAAATGTAATTTATAGTGATTTCAACCCTGCACTCAATCTTGACTCTGGTCAGCCGTAGTAATTGAGCTGTACGAGAAATGAAGTGAGATTCCTGTGACAACGTCGATAAAAATGATCATCTTCTGAAATTATGTTCAGAGCTAAATTTAGGGCAAATATATTCATTCAGGTCTGCTATAGAGTTCAATGGATAAACTCAAGGACAATGACAAGTTCCTTCATAAATGATATTAGATTTATAGAACAAAGCTAATTTGCTCTCAGTAGATGTAGCATATTCTTTTAGGATTTTATGAAATTGAAACACACCTCCCTGTCAGTATCAATGGTTTAAACCTAAGAAACTGCATCCACATCCATTTTACTTCTGTAATGTCACTTATTTCTGATTAGAGAAGAGTTTCTGCCCTCCAATCTGATTCTTAATGAGTGTGTCAAATAATCATTTATTTAACCAGTTCATATGAAATCACTGATTCATACATGAATGAAACAAGACACGCTCTTTATAAATGTGAGTGACTAAATCATTAATTTACCCGATTCAATCAAAAATGAAGATTCAGTCAGGAACCAAACAAATTGTTGGTTTTATGGGTGATTCATTTAAGTCATTTATTCAACCAATTTGTTCAACAACACCGATCCATTAAGGAAAGAAACAAGTGACTATTGATGAGTGAGTCAGTGAATCATTTACTCAACCAATTTGTTCAACAGTACCGAATGCAAGTGTGAAAATAAGTTAATATTGAGTAATTTTACACAGGTGGAGATATATATGCCACTGGCATGGTGAGCTGGACATGGAGGCACAAGGTAAAGTTCATTTTTGAGAGCATTTTGGATCTACTGTAGATGGTAATGCTTCTTTTTCATTTGCTGTAAACTTTAATCCACTATGAGTTTAACTGGCATTAAATTACTATTAACTATTCTAAAGATTTTAGAAAAGAAAAATAATTTCAGAGGTGGGTAAAGTTTTTTGCTGAAATGTTATGAATTCTATACAATTACATTGACTTATCACACACAGGGATATGTTTTAAAATGGTAAATAGGGAAAATGTGGATTTTATGTTGACTTTAAGACCTGGACCCGTATTCACAAAACATTTTATCTTACCACTAAGAGTTCTCCTAAATAGCAGTACAAGTTTTTAACTAAGTGTT
>NW_015536561.1:1383228-1383472 GCF_001515605.1 Sinocyclocheilus anshuiensis
GGGATCAGGAGCCCTCCCTGGGCTCAACTGGGGATCAGGAGCCCTCCCTGGGCTATACTCGGGAACAGGAGCCCTCTGTGGGCTATACTTTGGAGCAGGAGCCCTCCATGGGCTATACGGGATACACTGAGGACACGAAATGACATTCGACAGTGGACAGGAAACAAGGGGCAAAACACACCTTATATAAACAGAAACTAATGGGACACACCTGGGATCAATAGAACTAAATGGGAATAGGAAC
>NW_015536561.1:1383654-1390736 GCF_001515605.1 Sinocyclocheilus anshuiensis
TTTGGACAAGTGGTGGCGCTAGAGAGTTGGAGTTAGAGACTCCAAACTTGCTGTGGTTAATGTTGAGACTGTCCTCTATCAGTGTGCCAAATTTCACAACTTTCCCGCAAGCGGTTCTATGGGCTGCCATAGACTTGCGGCGGAAGAAGAAAAATGACGCTAACGGATACAATAGGTGCCACCGCATCTTCGGTGCTTGGCCTCTAATAATCAAAGAAAAAATCTTGACCAAGGAAGTATCAGGTACTTGCAGGCGTAACTATGGGTGCTCCAGATAGGGAACAACATGTCCAAAATAATAGGTGGATCCTGTTGCACTGGAAGAAAGTCATAGAAATCCATACAAGTTTTGTAACAACATGAGAGTGAGTAAATGATGGCAGAACTTGGGTGAACTGACCATTTATACCTAAATGTAAATAGACGTAGCTAATTATCTAACATACACACCTCAATAAATCACAAAAGTTGACTAGTTGTCCAGCAGTGCACTATATGATTAGTTTATCTACATTTTTTTTTCTTTAGAAGCATGCTAACAGTGCGCTATGGATTAGCTGTTAGACAGTTAAACCATCTTTGGAAAGTTACGTCTTTGTAAATTCATCCCAAACACAATCAGATGACACTGTTAGACTTTGGATCACACCTCAGATTGTTTTATGATTGTCCTTCCATTAGTGTTGTGTTTCTTTTCAAGACAACATCTGAAGTAAAAAAAAAAAAAAAAGTTTAACTTTTTTGTCTAAGAACACATCTTGACCAAAAGTTAGCATCACACTGGTTCCTTCAACACAAACCCAATAGGATTTTTCCACTGGCTTTTGGATTATTGCAGAAAATAAGCTCTGCATGATTCTTACATGTTTTGTTAATCAATCTTCACAAATTAACATGACATTTATGGATTTTGAAGCCTAAATACAGTTGACATAAGTAAAAAGTTAAAGTTAGGCTTTAAATAAACTGCATCACCGTCATTCGACTTCACTGTCATCACTATCATTATACTTCCAATAAATCTTTCAAAAAAATAAATAAAATAAATTTAAGTAAGAATAGTTTGCAAGAACATGATCTTCAAAATCATGAGGCTGTGAACTAGTGATTAGATGAGTTTACCTATTCGGCCTGATGATGTTTAAAGTCCCCAACATCTTCTGTGGTCCCATTTAGCCACTTGTTAGCAATAATTTTCACATTTTTTAATTGAAAGCTTTTAAAACAATCACAAGGGGTTGTTACTTATGTGTAGTATTGTTGTAGAATAAAACATGAAAATATCTTGAGCTTGTGTTAACCACAGGCCTTATTTCAGGCATTTAACCAAAAACCCATTAAAAAAATCCAATAGACTTCAGGATGATGGAAGAGTAAGAGCTAAATACTAACTTGTTTCCAGGTTTTGGCCTACAAAAATACATCATTCCTGCAGCCCTCTTTGGGTTCAGATTAACAAAACAGCCTAATTTTCTAAACCTTCTTTACAAACAATTACCCAACTACTTCTTCAGGCGACCTACACCTGAAAGTAAGGAAACGCAGGAAACCAGAAAATGCATGATAATTCAAAATTGAAGTTGTCCTGACATGACACAGAGTATGAAAACCTAAAATGAAATAACAAAACAAAAAGATCTCAAAGGCGTGACAGTAACAGCTTTACTGTGCAATTAACGTGAAGAATGGCCAGTTATCGTCCTAACCAATAATAGATCCTGACTGTGAGTCAAACCTAATCTTCAACACATAAAAGTCTCATTTCAGTGCACATTTATTTTTCAGAAAGCCACGTGACGGTCAACCATCGGTTTATAGGCACTGCAAATCCGATCACGCTCGCACACCCTCCTGACTTGCTGTCCCACGGTTCGAGAGTCCGTGTCCTCTCCAATTAACCCATGAGACTGCACACGCAGTCCCAGTCCTGGTCCAACACGGACCCATGCATCACCTGCGCTGTACATACAAATCACTGTCAAACCACCTTACTTACCGTTTTTCCTTTCATTGTTGTTGTTATTCTGTCTAGGGAACAAGGTCATCCATCACATTGACAGATAGGTGCTGCACAACTCTGCCTGAAGCCTGAGGCTGTCCGCTGCCTGATCGCTTTTAAGATGTCAAAGCCACGCTGTAATTTGTTGAACAGCCGGCTCATCAAATAAGTGTTTGCCACTATTATTGCCATTATTTGCTCTGTGAAGTTGGCATAAGTTAACGTACCGAACATTCGGGCACAACAGAGGCAGAGGCAGCCTCCAAACCCCAGGAGATGAGATAGCCGAATTAATCTGTTATACTTTGTAGGGCCTACATTTTAAGAGATAGCTATTGCTTTTAGGATTTCTTGCACCAAGAAGCAAAGAGGTGAACTTTCTGTGGAAGACACACAAAGTTGGAGATGTAAAAGTTCTTAGATGGAAAAAGAGCGATGGAGAAAAGACAGAGATGAAAAAAAAGAAGTATACAAAACATAAAGCTTATGTTTAGCACTAATTCCTCTTTTCCACCAACAGGGTCCCATGTCTGATCTGAAACCGGTCCATGTACTTCCACCACAGTAATGGACCTTCCTAAAACCTGAACCAGAATCTGCATAATATTTGCACCGAAGGAACATTCAGGCAAGACTGATGCAAAACAAATATAGATAACTTCCATTGTAATTTTATGTTTTTATGTTTTAATATAATTTACATGAAAATCATTACATGTAAAAACAGAATTTTTTAAATAATTTTTTTTACAATTTAAAGTAAGTGATTACTTTAATTATATATTTAAATATATAAAGTCATAGCATACACTGCATAACTAGCTCTAGAAATGTCTATATATTTAAATATATAAAGTCATAGCATACACTGCATAACTAGCTCTAGAAATGTCTAGTATATTTCAGAAATAATTACAAATAAACTTCAAGTAACACATTGAATTAAACATGACATTTTAAAATAGAAAGAATGAATTCGTTTTTTTAAACTACTCTAATAATCTTTGATTTACAATTGTGTATATAACTTTAAACATATACTTTTTTTATTTGTTTCTGGTCTGATCTAATTTAAATAATGTTATTATATTAATGTTATAATATAATTATACATATTTTTACAGCATATATAACTATAAATTGTATTTAATAATATATTTCGAATATATAAAGTCATATCATGCAATGCATAACTAGCTCTACAAATTGCTAGTAAATTTCACAAATAATTACAAAGAAACTTCAAGTAACATGCATTTACTTTACTTTACTTTATTATGCATTAATAAAGTGTTTTGCTAGTTTAAAATCAGCTTTCAGTGTAGACTCCATCTGTTGCGTCTGGTGTAGACAAGGTGTAGCACAAAGCGTGTGCTATCAAATGCATAAAAGCATAAAAACTGGCCTTGACTTTGTTTGAGAGACTTTGTCGACCGCACCAAAGTCTCCGACCTTGCTAATATACATGCCACAGAGCCACGCTCACGCACACACGGAAACATAACACTCCATCCAGAGTCTTTTGTAATTCATCAAAGATTTCATCTGCCAAGAAAGCACTTAGTAGAGCAGCACAGTTGCAGAATTTTAATGCAGCTTTGCAGCAGTATGAATTTGATGTTCTTTGCTCTGTGAACTAAACACTGCACTATGGGATTCCAGCTTGAAACCAAATCACAGTTTCAAGTTGTTATGAGAATAGAATAATTTTATAACTCAAACGGCACTCAAACAGTAAAAAAAAAGGCTTTATAATCACTAGTGTTTTAAGCTTAAGTGCTTTGCAAACACATACAAAGACATTTTTATAGTGTGTGCATCCTAGCAGATTGCCACCTACTAGCGATTGAAGTGCTTGTGCTTATTTGTTTAATTTAAAAGAACAGAGCAAATAGGAGTCGGAAAAGCAAAGATGAACTAGTGAATCACACTTTTGCGCCTCTCCAAGCAACAAACAACATGCAGATGCCCGAAATGCAGGTTAAGAGCGGCGTAGAGTAGGTCAAGTTTAATTCACTATTCTCGATATCACAGTAACATCAGAGAGTCAAAGGCCCAAGGGTCTGGTTGCCATGCAGACATCATTAGTCACTGATTGGGTGCTGTCTGATCTACCTGCACAAAAGTCCCATTGATTTTACCGGGACCTGGAAATCAACAGGCGCAATCCCAGAGTTTGAGAGATAAAGGGGAGGGATACTAGCTAGAAAAGATTCCAGATTAATCCCAACAGCGTGCAACTGGTATCTTTATAAGTGTAGCTATTGATCGCAAGGGTAACAAATTATTCAAAGGCCGCTGTTGCAGCTCGAACAAAGCGCAGAGCAAAGGTTAGCATCAATCTTTGCTCAGTCACGTGACATGTTGTGCTGCACTCTGTCCTTAAGTCACCTCTCGCCGCTTGAGTAAACTTAGCGGACAATTTGAATGAGATCAATTTAAATTGAGTTGATATTTCTCTGAAATAAAAAAAGACATCTTATTGTAATTATACTCAAGTTAAATTTTAATCGTTGGTACATTTCAAATGCATTAAAAGAAACTGGCTGGCTCTTTGCCTTTCCTGCAAAATCAATTTTTCTGTAACCAAAACAGAGCCTGAAGGATTTATGTGTTTTTCTAGTCAGGCACTTTTATGTCCCTGGGGTGAATTTGTATTAAAATTAACAGATTTCAACTTCTACTTTTTGACATGTGAAGGTCACATTAAAACTATTGGAAACTGTTGATCATTATTCCTTCACTATTTATTTTTGCTGCATTTCTGATGTTTTGTACATATTAGTTTATAGAAGTATAGGTTATATAGATGTATTCTTCTCCCAGATCCAGATACATCATACATTTAAAATAATAATAATAATAATAATAATAACAATAACAATAATAATAACAATAATAATATTTTTAACATTAAGATAATATTAGTGAAATAAGTCATTTAAATATTTAATTTGTGAAAATGATTATACATATTTATCTGTGATTTACACCGCAACAAACAGTTAAGTTAAGGCAAAACTTAATTTTTAAGTACTTATTTTATTATGGTATTTTTGTGCATTTAGCATACTTAAAATGCTAGCAATGAAATTAGCCTTAGCAAGACAAAGTTGACTATTTTATTTTTAAAAATTATGTATATATAAAAAAGAATGCTGTTATAATACATGATTTCAGATGTGAAGATGCGAAGAAATTTGTTAGTAAGCAAATTTAACAAAGTAGTTTGATTGTGAAAGTGTGTTTTAAAAGAGCTTATTCTTTAGAAGTCCACATGGACAAATGTGTCTGTAGTTTGAAGAAACACCCTCAGAAATATTAATCAACTACGGAATAGTTCAATAAGATGTAAAAGCGATGTGTTTTTTTCAGTGCAAACTGAAATTCTGGTAACTAAACAGTTTCGGTTCCCATTGACTTCCATTGTATAGACTAACTAACTAACTAAAAATAAAATAAAATAAAATACACTGGAGCTCAGTGGGAACTGGAACTGTTACAAACATTCTTCATAATATCTTCTTTTGTGTTCAGCAAAAAAAGACATGCTTACAGATATAAATGATGACAGAACTTTTATTTTTGGGTGAACTATGGCTTTAAGATATGTTGTCTTGTTAGGCTGGGAGGAATGCATTTTAACCTGAATAATTAACATTGTTTTTTTAATCATACCCATGATTCATGCAAAGTTTGGGAAGTTAATCCCCAAGTTTAGTTAATTTACTCATAACTGTAAATCATAGAGCTGTCTTACATCGAGTATCAAAAACAGAACAAGCAAAACAACTAATTAGCCAAAAATGTGTATTTCTCACTTTGCAGGGGCTTGTCCTTTGAAACTCAAACATGAGAGAAGCACGTTTTTTTTGTTTTTTTTTTACTTTGAGGGATGTTGCTATCTGGAGGGGAAGAGATGCACAGCTTCTTAATTATTATCCAAAATAATTAATCTTCCATGTGCATTTAAAATACATACCTTTTTTAATATAAATTTTGTATAAAATGCTATTAGATCATACTATTTTTTCCTGCTTACAATATTTACCCCCTTTAAGTAGGTGTATGTTGTATGATTTAATGCTGTTTTCCATTATCACAAAAGGTCATGTACTGTGGCAAGTCAAGGATCCATGATGATGCACAGTCAGTTTTTGAACAAATATATTTTATTTATTCAGTTGAATGTGAACTTCACTCTCCCATAATGAACGGAACAACCTTTAAGCCATCAAAATGATATCCTAAATAACAAAACAGGGTCACATAACAAAAGCTGTGACATATGCAAAGAAATACCAAGAATTGACAATAAACTAAGACCACAATGCACTATGGGAAACCGGATGCTCTAGCTAATGTGAATGGAAAGCTTAAAAGGGGATCTGCTGGTTTTACGCACATGCTACTGCCGTTTTACGTTATCACTTTGAAATATTTCCACTCCAACTCGTCGCATCTCATTGATGGACCAACCAGTGCGACATTTTTCCCTTTGTTGGGTTTTTTTCGCCATCTGAGCAGATAATGTACTCTTTTATTGGATTGTAGATCCGCACCTGTTTTTGCAGGTGTTAAGGTGGATCCTTGTAATGACTTTTAAGCATCAGAAGGTGTTTCCTGCAGCTGCTTGAGTCTCTAATGTGGAAACAGCAGTGGTCAGCCATCCATTACACTACAAAAGGATGGTTTGGTTTGATGGTTCCTTCTTTCTGTTAATTTCATAATGTTATGCCTCATAGTAAGTGGTCCGCTGTATGGAAAGAGCATTATGGGTGGTCATGTTTTTCACTAGGAAAAGCCGACTTCTGTTTGAATTTTGTATTTTTATTTGCTACTTTTCACAAAGGAGCCTAAGATGAACCGCCGATGGACTACAGTAGGTTGAACCTCAAGCTGAACGCGCTCGTCGTTTTGACAGCTACATTGACCTCAGCTTTGCCATTTCATCTGTCAAGCCGAAGATTATTTGATGAATAGAGAATTATTTGTTGTAAATAAAGAACATTATTTGTTTACATGTACTGTTCTAACATTATAATTCTATAGTCTTTATTGTCACTTTTGATCAATTCAGATG
>NW_015536561.1:1390904-1403015 GCF_001515605.1 Sinocyclocheilus anshuiensis
AAATTATTATTATTATTATTATTTTTTAAATATTTTAGATTAAGTTTGCTATTTTTTATCTTTATTTTAAAAAAAGTTTTTATATTATTGTATTTTATTCATTATTTTATTATATTTATTTATTCATTTTGTTATATTTGAGTGGTTTCTCAGACAATTACCAACAACAACAACAACAAAAGCTGTCTTTTTGAAAGCAATGGAAATTTAGCAAAAAAAAACAAACTAAAAACCCAAGCAAACTTTTAGCTTTGCATTGCATTGTCAAACATGATGCATTTTAAACCACACATTTATTCAAAGAATGCAACCCATTCAGTTTCTTCCTTGCTTATCATTGAAAGTTATCAGCATAACAAATTTGCAAACAACTAGCCTCCGCAGAGGCTCAGCTAAGCTTAACAGCGCATGACCAAAAACCTGCCGTTTCAGCTCAGGCTTTGTTTACATGTTTAGGGACATAAGTCTAAATGATTCATAAGAGAACTGGAGCCACATCGGACGGCTGACAGAAACATTATGATCCAGTGGTGAGGCTGATAGTATCTCTTTCATTTCCTCCGCACAATGCCCTGAAAACAGAAGCCCCGCAGAGAACTAGGGCCTGTGTTCAGTTCTGATAACCTTGAAGGGGAGATGGAGGAAATCATTTACTTTCATAAGGATATGGGCGCTCTAGTCCCGTCTTGCTGCCTGAGTGGGCAAAATGGATTTGACGATTTTTTATTCCACCTGTGCTTTTGCTCTAATGATTTCAACAAGCCGTTGTCTCTTCCAGAGGTGTTTATACATTGTTAAGAAGCCGGTATTACTCAAGATGTTAAATATTCATCCAGATGTGAAACACCAAAGTTGTAAAGGGAAATAAATTGTATTTTTTAATACAGTGCATTTGTTTTTGATGATTCAAGGTGACTAGACATGGATTGGGTGTTAAAAAAGTTTTTGAGAAAAGGAAGGCCGCTGTACAATCGTGCAAACAAAGAGAACAAAAACTATCTTTATTTATGGTTGTACGTGAAATTCATTTTCTCACTCTCACACTTTCTCTCACCTTCTTTCGTCTGTTTTTGCTTTGATCTTTTCACCTATAGAGAAATTCTGGATTTCTGTTGAAAGCCTGAGACTGGATGCCCGAGAGAATGAGGATACATCTTTGAGGTATAACACAACCGAGATGTGAAAGTCAAGGGCACAGAAACTTATAGCTGTAACACATCTAAAATAGAACAGGTAAGACTTGGGTGTTTTAAAAAGAGCAAGAAAATTAAACAGACACACTGTTTACACTTGATTGGACAGAATTCTGAATATAAGAGCTGGTTAATTTTTGATTCACGAATTTGAATTGAATTGGCCACATCCCAAACAAACTAGAAAAGGAATGACAGCAAGTGGAATTTCAACACAGTCACACAGCAGTAATTTCATTAGTCCAACACAAGTTATGAGAATAAACATACATTTTTGACTAATAATTGCCATTTTTCCCCTGAAATGTAAAATTAGTTTTCTCAGCTAAGTTAATTGGCAAAGAAATGTATGATATAATGAGTAAATTATTGTATTAATATTATTATTATTATTTTATTTTTTTTAGCATTGTATATAAAAAATGTAATTGTATATAATGAAATTATAGATTTGTATCATATTATATTATTGTATTTATATCATTACTTGATATTTATACTATACTTAATAAATACTGTACAAATGTTAATTTATTAAAAATTGTATATTAATTAATACATTTATATAATAATACAATTACACACTTGTTTTGCTTTGTCAGAAATTTATATAAAATATGATATATATATCATATATATACTGTATATGATGAACAGCACAACCAAATACCTATGAATAACTGTTATATATATATATATATATATATATATATATATATATAAGAAAGAAAGAAAGAAAGAAAGAAAGAAGCAGTTTTATGCATTTTGACACATTTGTCCAATTGCACTTTTCACTCAAAAAGAATGTGACAACTAGCTCCAGTTTTAATGCTTACATACTATTTTTGTATTGCAACATATAGCTTTTAAAAGCCAGCCATGTACACATGAAATGGAAACTGACATGAGACTGTACAGCATTCCGCTGCTCCTTGATAAATGATTTCTTAACGTCTGGCACTGGGAATCAGAGATATCCTGGAAAACAAAACAACTGGTGTCATTTTTCTTTTCTTCAAATGAAGAGCTTTATTCCGGTGTCTGCGGCACAACGTGTTGCCTTTTTACAATTTACAACTTCAAGTGAAGCCCGTTCCACTTCCTTCTTTTGAAACAAATCCAGAAGATTACAGCCGACAAACATTCCATGTAGAAGGTCTATTGAGAAGTAACGGCTGATATACCAGTACCACATTACCGTGCTTATTGTTTCGCTTTCTTCTCTTCTTCATGATGGAGGATTAAGCAGTATCTTTACATGGGTGCCAGCCTCTTAGCAAACAAACCATTCACAAACGGAAAACGCAATCGGGCAAATACTGTTAGCAGACAAAAGGAACAGGGTGCATGTCTGCAGACACAGAAAAGCCATTTCAGTTTGCTTGTCAGAGCACACAAGGGCATGAATATTCATTGCCCTATATTTTCAGCTGTGTGTTTTATTTATTTGTTTAAACGGTTTCTCTTACTCGGTCTCTCTAACCATCTCTCTCACTTTTCTTTGTTTTTTTCCCCTACGTACAGTTTCACAAAAGCGCAGTTGAAGTCCAAAAGCAGCAGATGTGTTTTCTACCACAAAGTCTCGGATTCGGTGCACGGAACAAAGAAGAGCGAAGAATGGTGTTTGGCTTTGGAGCAAGAAGCTATTCTCTGCAGAATTCCTCCCAAACCCACTGAGAGATGTGACTATACCTGCATTCTCACAATTAGAGTTGCCAAGCATAGCTAAATGAATAGTGTTTTATGCCAGTTTTTCCATCAGAATGCATCAGCATTGACGATTGTATTTTGCAGCCAGATTTCATTAGTATTTTAACTACAATATAAACATACAATAGAAATGTACTTGTAAAAATCTAAAATATGCTATTGAAGCTATGTATATATATATATATATATATATATTGGAATAATTATATTTTACTTATATATATACAGTACCACTCAAAAGTCAGTACGATTTTTTTTTTTATATTAATTAATACTTTTAAATTAATAAATATTTGTAAACTATTCATCAAATAATCCTTAAAAAAAGGATCGTGTGACACTGAAGACTGGAGTATGGATGCTGAAAAGTCAGCTTTGCATCACAGGAATAAATTACATTTGAATATATATTCATATAGAAAATAGTTATTTTAAATTGCAATTATATTTCACAATATTACTGTTTTTACTGTATTCTAGACTTGGTGAGCATAAGAGACTTCTTTAAAAAACATTAAAACATTGAGCTACCCTAAATCTGAGCATTTCTCAACAATTTAAAAAACGTAATAGGCAAGTGAATGTACAGTGACAGTCATTTTAAATACAATATATTATTGCATAGGTTATTTTTGTCTTTTTGCAGTTTTGGTTCTACTGTTCATCATAAATGAAATGTAAACTGTGAAACAAAGACAATCCACCCACTTTCAGTCAGGTTTTTTTGTTCATTTCATTGATGCACATTTTCACTGGTTTTGTTGCTATGGCAATACAAATGTCTAAAATACAAAGCACATAAAGGCATCATCTTGAATTATGTAGAGTCATATTGTCTAGAGTTATAATTTGCCTAGGTAAAAGCTAAACTGATGCGTGTGCAGTGGTGTGCAACACTTTAGTATGATATTACAATTAATTTATCTTTACAACAGATGCAAGGAAGTCACACATCAGTGAGCCATAATAAAACTGATTGCATTTCAAATGCATTTTTCCACTTAATTTAATCAATCACTCTCTTTTTATAGCTGTAGGTATAAACTGACTGTGTAGCATTTTAAGGTTTTTATTTTTTTCATTTTTGTAGCATATATATTCCTTTTTGTAGAATATATATTCAGATTTGCATTTATATACTCAAGATTTATAAATATACATTCCGATATACAATCATATAATCAGAATAATAACTATATGTTGACAATTTACATTTATATATTCAAACTTATAACTATATTTTTGGATTTTCTTCTATTTATTCAGACTTTTAAATATATATATTCAGATTTACTTCTGTACATATATTCACATTTATATTTATATATTCAGTCTTGTATCTATATTCAAATGTATATCTATATATTGCAATTTAAATTTATATATTCAGACTTATATCTACATTTTGCAATTTACATATTCAGAATTATAACTACATATTCATTATTTATATTTATATATTCAGATGTATAACTACGTTTTCAGATTTATTTGTATATATTCACAATTTATATTTATATATTAAGATTTGTATCTATATATTCAAGCTTGCAACTATATATTCTGATTTACATTTATATATTAAGATTTATAAATATATATTCTGATTTACGTACTTCAGACTTATAATTATATACAGATTTACTTGTATATATTCACAATTTACATTTATATATTGTATTTAATTATTTCCTGTTTGGCCCTTCATACCATTTTTGGTGTTAATACTTTATTTTGATTATATATATATATATATATATATATATATACTTAAGAGTATTTACTTTAATATTTAATCAACTATCAAATGGCTTATGTATAAAGAAACAAACCAACGAAAAAGTATAGAAAAAAAAAAGAGAATGTCCCTTATTTTCCTCTGTTGAAGTTGCCAGCCACTGCACATTTAATTTAACAGGTAAGGCAAACAACAATAAAATGAGTGCAGAAAGCCTCAGGGGTGCTGCTCCGGATCCATTAAAGTTCATCAGCAACTTTGACAAAATGCAGTCAAACGGGAACTCCAGTCACCGGCACTCCTCTGAGAGAGCCGTGAATCCGCAGCGGCATCCCCTGGTGTTTGCATAATGAATGAAACGTTATTTGCCTGTTGTATGAGCGTCATGCTTATTCATGCTGCAATGAGACAAAATAGTGAATGGATCCCTCAGGTGACTCATGCATAATTCAGCATAAGCCGAGGTGAATCACCTGTGCCTCTGTTCAGGCTTCGCATTGATTTGCGGCTCTTGAATGCAGCCCAGAGTCTGGCACGATGAGATGGTGGCCTTGGGTTACTTCATGTTTAGTGTGTAGCCAGTGGAGTTATTCATTATCAGGCTGTTATTCAATTACACAAGAGAATCTTAAGGGGATAGTTCACGCAAAAGTGAAAATCCTGACATTATTTACTCACCCTTATGTCATTCCAATCTCGTATCTCCCGTATGCAAAAATTCAAATTTATAGTCACAGTTTATAGTCACCTGGACTGCCAAGCTCCAAATAGGATATCAAATGAATGAATAAATAAATAAACAAACACATACATACATTTCAAGTCCTCTAAACCTGAAGAACAGGCCAACATTTAAGATGTTAATCACCAAGTTCTGGCTTGTGACTATTTTTTTTTGTAATTGCAACTTTACATTGATCTCTCTATTGTGACTTTTTTATTATAGGCTTTCTAACTCGCAATATGACTTTATACAGTATCTCATGATGTAACTTTGTCTCGTAATTGCAACATTCTTACAATGTAACTTTCTCCTAATTAACAAAAATGATGACTTTATTCGCCGCTCATTAGAGTACCACGACTCATGTGTGTTGCTGATGCAGGAGCCGGCGTTCTGACGTTGAAGTATTTAATAATAATGATAATCATAGAATTATATGCAGTCTTCCTATGACACACACGCATTTAGAGCTATTATAGGTAACACTTTAGAATAATGGTCCGTTGTTAACAAGTAACTATGCAGGAAGTAATAGGTAGTACTACATTAACACTTAACTTAATACTATTAACTAATAGAGGAGCAAGATTAACTAAGCAGTAAGTAGTAGCAAATTTAGGACAAAGGTAGTTCCTTATTAGATATTTGATAATTACTAAAAAAATATATCCTCATTGAGAACTACTTGTGAACTATGACCAATTAATAAAGAATAACCAATTAATTACTAATCACAACAGTAATGTCTTAAAAGTGAACAATTGGGTTCTTTGTGGAAACCAATTTATGAATATGATATCCCCCAAATAAGTCGGCTACAGGTTGAAATTGTGACTACTACTCTTACCAAAGGATGGATGTTCTCTGTTTATTTCAAACAAAAACATAAAATAATAATAAAAATAATTCATTTCAAAATGTTAATAATTAGGAAGTGATTGAATTAGTTCACAATTATGAGCTCTAGTTTGTGTCAGTTCAGTATGTCTCCGACTCCAAAAGACCTATACCTTTAGTGACAGTAGGCTGGGGAGGACTTTTCTTGAATATAAATAATGATGTTCTCTTGACAAAAACAATTCACATCCTTAATGAAGGCATCAACTGCATTTATATTGTGTTAAGCACAAAACCGCATATTCCAGATTACAGTGTCTGCTAAAATATCACTAGTGCCTCACACAAATGTATGTGTCAGATATAAAATATGTTTAATAACTTATTAAATTACTTAGTAGTTACTGAGTGGTTAAGGTCTTTTTCACTTTAAACTAATGGTCCAGATCACTAGTAGTTCCTGCAGGCTGACAAGGTAACGCTTGAGTAATTAGTGAGAGGCTAATGTGTTTTTCACTTTAAAGCTCTAAGTGCTACTAAGGAACTACTAGTGATCTGGACCATTATTTTAAAGTGAAAAACACGCTAACTCCTCAGTAATTACTCACAAGTAAATTAATAAGTTATTTAACATATTGTCTGACATACTGTACAGTCATGCATTTGTGTGAAGCACTGGTGATATTTTACCAGTAGGTCTTTTGGAGTGGGATACATTGATACTGAACTGACACGAAGCAGAGATCATAATTGTGAACTATTTCAATCATGAGCTTGTCAGCATCACTTCTTAATTATTTAACATTTTTAAATGAATTTTCATTTTTATTATTATTCTGTATTCAAGTTTGAACATCCATCCTTTCGTAAGAGTAGTAGTCACAATTTTTAAATGTAGCCGACTTATTTGGGTGATATCAAATTCATAAATTAGTTTCCACAAAGAACCCAACTGTTCACTTTTAAGACGTTACTGTTGTGGTTAGTAATTAATTAATTGGTTATTCTTTATTAACTGGTCATAGTTCACAAGTAGTTCTCAATGAGGATATTTTAATTTAATAATTATCAAATATCTAATAAGGAACTACCTTTGTCCTAAATTTGCTACTACTTACTGCTTAGTTAATCTTGCTCCTCTATTAGTTAATAGTATTAAGTTAAGTGTTAATGTAGTACTACTTATTACTTCCTGCATAGTTACTTGTTAACAACGGACCATTATTCTAAAGTGTTACCCTATTATATGAACCGTTTGGTTGGCATGGTCTGTGGCAGAAATTTCTTCGTGTCAGGGCAACAATTAAATGAACAAGAAATAAATATTAAATGATTCAATCACATTATATATATATATATATATTTAGTAAGTGTATTCGGTGTATTCTGACTAATACATGGATGTCTCTGGGCTAAGCCCTGGATATCTACTCACCCTAGAATTGCCCCTGGGGTGGTCCTGGACATTTTGTTCAGATACATGGCATCAGTTCTATCAAATACCAACAGATAAAAAAATCTAAACCTAACTGCCTCTGTTAAAAATCTTATAATGGGCCGTGGCTGGATCTTCCATCAGGACAATGATCAAAAACAAACATCAAAATCAACAGAAAAATGTGTCACTGAGCTTCTGCTATGGCCGTCCCAGTTCGCTGACCTGAACTCTATAGAAAATGAATGGGGTAAATTGAAGAGAAGAAGAACCAACATGGAGCTGGGAATCTGAAGGATCTGGAGAGATTCTGGATGAAGGAATGTTCTCTGATCTCTTGTCAGGTGTTCTCTAAACTCGTCAGGCATTGTAGGAGAAACCGCAGCGCTGTTATCTTGGGAAAAGGACATTGCAACAGTTGGGTGCTAATAATTGTGGCCAACGTGAACTAGAGAAAAACATTTATTTCATAAAGAGATTTCCCCCCACTTTCCATTGTTTTATTTTGTGATTTTTTTTGAATAAAAGATCAAAAGGACAAACAATGCAGATTTATTTTCACAGCCACCTTTGCTCATATTTACCAAGGGTGCCAATATTAGTGGAGGGCACTGTATATCTCGCCATGAGACTATACAGTATCTTGCAATTGCGACTTTTTTCCCTTATTTTTAAGTTTATCTCACAGTCACCTTCTTTTTATTATTTTTTTTTACTCTGACTCTGACTCTGGGCTTTTCTATAGAGAAGAACTTCATGAATATACTTCAGAAATTCAAAAACAAGATGACATTAGGGATAAGTAAATATGACAGAATTTTAATTCTGAGGTGAACTTTTCCTTTAAATATAAAATCTAAAGATACTGCATCACCAAATGTCATGATCTCACCAAACAAATCCATGAATGCTCTGATACAGACGCCCTCACACAAGCAAAGTAACAAATTCTTGACCTATTTTTGAACTTTATTAATGCCATACTTTAATAAAAAATGAAGTTGAGGGTTTATGTTGTGTTTCTCTCTTTCTATGCCTTTCGTCTCACTATAAGCACGTCAGAGATTATCTCTTTTTCCCCCCTCACAGTTCTCCTCAACTCCCTTTGTAGAGTTCTGAAATAACTCACATCACTGCTGGAGAAATAATCTGGCTCAATACTATTCACAAGATGCATAATTTATATTTTCTTCCGTTTTTCCTCCAGCTCCCACTGTTTTTGTGATGGGCAAGTAAGTATAATCTACTTTTTAGCTTCTGCAGTTATTCATTTTACACTTTTAGCCATTTTCTCATCAAGCTGTTACAATTATAAGTTAAATGCACCATAAATAAAAGGCATTAAGATGACAATTAAGATGGGTTAGTTGTTGATTCAAAAGTAGTTCAAATGTAAAGCTTTTTGCAGAGCGTTCATGGACCATTGACTACAATATTTCCCTGATCAGTTGAGGGAGGCGAAATCTAATAAAACGTAATATTTTGCGCCAGAGTGAATCTTTCAAACTAAATCAGTTAAAGCAATTCCAACAAACTGTGTCTCATTACTTCCTGTTAGTCACTGATAAACACACTCCTATTAGAAGGAGAAAACCGGTTATGCAAATACAAGTTGTTTTATATCTCGGTTGGTTTTGAGTTTTTTTTTTTTTTTTTTTAAATACTCCTTTTTAAATTCAAATTTGAGTTGGTTTGTTTATCCGGTCAATAAGTGTTATGTTGGAGCTATGGTCAAATTTGAGTTGGTTTGTTTATCCGGTCAATAAGTGTTATGTTGGAGCTATGGTTATTCGTTCGTCTTCGGGCTGCCACTCTTGAGTTCCCCAAGAAAAGAAGAACGGTTGGAGTGTTAGCTAAATTTAATAAACGTCAATCTCCTTGACAAGCAAAATTACACATCAGCGAGGCATGCCAATTACATAGACGTTCATACCCTGTTAAACCCCGGTCACACTGGAATGTTGATAAGCTCGCTAGATGAACAAAGTACACACTTACACACACCACACACAAACATTAAATTGCTAGTACGTTTATCTATTTTTCCAAAAGATTAAGACAAAATACATGACATACAAAGAACTAGCTTTTTATAATTTCTGAAGAAAATGGGGACTTGGCTGAGCAAGTCACTGCCAAAAAGTTTTGCTGTTGTAGGTATTTGTGGACGCTCAGGTGGTCTGAGATGCTTTTTGAGTGTTGCTATGCAGTTGCTATAGGGTGTTCTGAATAATTGTTACTTGTTGTCTTACTGACAATGGTAAAAGAACCAACCCACTAGTTCAGGACGTTGCTAGGTGGTTGCTTGGGTGCTCTAAGTGTTTTTTTGTTTTTTTTTAGTGTGTAAAGTCAGTCGCACACTGGACGAGAAGCTTGATGATGCGATTTAAATTTTTCCTTTCTCTTTGAAGTGATACAAGCTCTTGGTGCATAAAGAAGATCTGTAAAGTTGCAAAGACTAAAGTCTCAAATCCAAAGATATATTCTTTATAAAAGTTAAACCTAAAACGGCTCGTTTTAACAATTAGAATCGTTAATCGTTTTTATTATGCAATGTTACACGAGTTATTTCTCCAGCAGTGTTTTTGTCTCGTCGCTCCGGCCGGACAGGGCATCACAGTATGGTAAGGGGCGTAACATTTCCGTCACACGCTTGAGGTATTCGGCCAATCACAACGCACTGGATAGCTGGCCAATTAGAGCACACCTCACTTTTCAGACCGATGAGCTTTGTAAAAATCGACGAGTTTCAGAAAGGCGGGGCATAGAGGAGAAACAATAATGTACAGTATGTGGAAAACAATGTGTTTTTTGAACCTTAAACCGCATAAACACATTTCATTACACCAAATAATGTTCTTTTTAGCAACATCATATGACCCCTTTAAAATTCGAACACATTTCTATGAGTGTACGCACACCGGCGGCGCCAATCGGCATTTGTCCGCGGCGCCCAGCTACATCGTGTTTTACTTGTTGTACGAATTGTTCTAGACGAAGCACGACACGGCGCTGCGCTTCTCGTCCGGTGTGCAACCTCCTTTATTATGTGGTTGCTTTATTATGGTATTTAAATAGTTGCTATGCAATTTCTAGGGTGTTCTGAATAATTGCAAGGTGGTTGTTTACTGACAGGTTGTTTTTTACAGACAAAAAAAAACGCTAGTTGCAGGCATTGCTAGAGTGTTTTGAGATGTTTTAGAGTGTTGCTATGCTGTTGCAAGGGTGTTTCGACAGGATTTTACAGTGTTGCTTGCTGTGTAGTTGCTAGAGTGTTCTGAATGACTGTTAGGTGGCTGCTGGTTTCTGAAAAGTTCTGACTGTTTTTTTTTTTATGTCTGAGGTGTTCTGAATGGTATTTAGTGTGTTGCTGTATGGTAGTAAATTGTTTGCTTACTGATACAGGTTAAATAAGTCCAGCTATAAGTTCAAGGTGTTGCTATGCGGTTACTAGGGTGTTCTGAGTCATTAGGTGCATCCCAAATCACGTAGGCTACTTATGCACTATTCTATGACGTTTTGTAGTATATTCATTGTAGTATTCATGCACTCAACTGTCGCAGCTTTAATTACGTTGCGAAGGGGGAGGGGCTATAAAGACTCCGATTATGAATGACAAAATAACCTTATGCAATTCATACACTACATGGTTGAATGCATAGTTCATAAGTACATAGTGTATAAGTGCATAGTGTATTGTTCGTCATTTGGGACACAGCTAATAATTGTTTTACTGTATGGTTTCTAAAAAGTTCTGACTGGTTTTTAGTATGTTGCTATGCAGTTGCTAATGTGTTCTGGGTGGTTGTTAGTGTGTTGCTGTGTGCTTGCTAAAGTGTTGTGGGTAATTATTAGGTGATTGTTTAGTGACTCAGGTCAAAAGAGCCGGGTCTAAAGTTCACATTTTCGATATACCCAGTTGTGAAATCTAATGCAGCAGCAACTTGAATGACTTGAATCCCAGCACTTATGTACAGTCCTGTAGAATGATTTCACACGGGGAGGTTTGTCGCCTTTGGACACAGAAAGAGGCATCGGCACTACTTCTAACGCTTCAGAAAAGCTGCCTCAGCAAGGATTTCTCACACTTAGGCTCAATAGCGCTGTAATGTCCTGTAAGCTTTTCACAGGAAAGAGGAAAGAGCAGCACTCTGCAATCCAATATCTCCTCTTCAACTTAACATTTCCTTCTGCTTTCTAAGCACACTTTTTCAAAGCAATATTAAAGGGACATTTGTCGGCTAATCAGAAACAAGGTTTTTTATTTATTTTTTTTGCAGCAATGGTAAAAGAAACTAGAAGCCTGTGAAAACATCACATTGTCAAAATTTTTTTTTTTCCTTTTTAAATTAAAATGAGGTTTTTCGTAATATACAGTATATACACAGTATATATACAGTGTGTGTGTGTGTGTGTGTGTGTGTGTGTATATACATATGTGTGTATGTAAAATGCATTTTAAAAATAGAGAAAC
>NW_015536561.1:1403073-1414196 GCF_001515605.1 Sinocyclocheilus anshuiensis
AGCTTTATTTTTTGTGTGTATTTGTGCATAATTTTATTATTTTGCATCATTCCTTAAGTGATTGGCTGTTAAAATAACACGGACAGCATGTGCAAATAAACACTAGTAGTGGCCGCAGTCCATTCTGAACCTGTCTTTACAATCTGTATGGGCTAAATACACACGCACAATCACAAAGCAATACAAGATGTGCCCATGAGAGTGTGCGCAGGTGAGAGTAACAGGAAGTGCTGGATGATTTAGATCAGTATCTTCGGAGAGAGTAGCCCTGTAGCTTTAGTTTGAAAAGGCTATATTCAACACATCATCCATCAGCGCTGTTACAGACCAGCCAACATGCCTCCATTCCTACTGATATTTCTCTCTCCACCTCTCAATATATCTTTTCCTGGGCCTCTTCTCCATTTCTGTCTCTCACTTTCCCCTAGCCTCTCTTTTTCCAGCTGTCTTCCTTTCTCTCTTTTCCTCACCTCCATCTCTCTTTCCCATCCTGTCATGCTTGTGTTTAATAGATGAGGTAGCCATTTTCACTTCATACTTTTTCAGTATAGCAGTCAGAGAAAGACTGAGGTGGAGTGCCGATGAAAGCCACGCTGTCTATCACTGCTGTCCCACCGGAGAGAGGATGCCGGCATATGGGCGTGTATAATCTTGGATTGGACATCCCGTCGTGGATGTTATCGGTGTTGCCAACAATCTGTTCGGGACTATGGCAATGAATGCTGCTTCTAAAATTCCCAACAGAGCCTATATGCATTACAGGAGGATTTTTGGGTACTTTTGAATAAATTAGAAAAATGTGGTGCTTTAGGGTTTTAAACATTAATATGCCAGGATTTCAAAGTTTGGGATCTTTGTGAAAGTTTGTACATGCGGTGCATTTAGCAAACAGCATGAGGCATGTTTTAAGCAGATATATTATGGAAAAGAGGAGTTCCCTTTCAGTCGGTCACTCTTGGTAGCACAGACATCTCTGACATCAAGAAAAGGCCAATGAAATTGGCGAGCAAGATTTGCATAGCTGGCCACACCCCGGACATCCTTGTATAAATAGGCCAGCGTAGCATTTGCTCACTCGTTCTGCTTTTCGGAGCCGAATGAATGCGGTGTCTCTCTGTGAGAAGCAGCACTCGTTCACCTCTCAATCTCCTCGTTATTGAATCTATGGCACAGGCAGCGATCTCTTCCTTCTCATACACAGCTAAGTGTTGTGAGAGTAACCCTGGGTGCTTCAACGGCGATCTTTGAGAGCAAATTTCCTCCTAAAAGAGCAAATTCTCTGAAAGAGCTTCAAGGGTGGAATTGTGTGTTAAGGGTCTCCTGTCTGCTTCTACACTTAAGGTGTACGTGGCTGCTCTTGTGGCGAACCACAACACTGTAGATTGCAGATCAGTGGGGAAGCACGATCTGGTTGTCAGATTCCTAAGAGGCGCCCGGAGGTTGAATCCTCCAAGGCCGCGCCTCATCCCCTCTCGGGATCTCTCTGTGGTCCTTCAGGCCTTACAGAGAGATCCGTTTGAGCCCCTTCAGTCAGTTGAACTTAGTTCCGTCTCCACGAAGACGGCCTTCCTGACTGCGCTCACTTCTATCAAGAGGGTGGGGGATCTTCAGGCCCCCTCCATTAGTGAATCATGCCTAGAATTCAGGCCGGCATACTTTCACATTGTCCTGAGACTCTGGCCTGGATATGTGCCCAAGGTTCCCACCACTCCTTTCAGAGATCAGGTGGTAACATTGCAAGCTATCCCTCCACAAGAAGGGGACCCTGACCTTTTCGCTGTTGTGCCCAGTGCGAGCCCTGTGCATCTATTTGGAACGCACACAAAGTTTCAGACTGACTAAACAGCTCTTTGTGTGCTTTGGAAGACAGCAGAAGGGGAATGCTGTCTCCAAACAAAGGATCTCCCACTGGATTGTGGATGTGATCCTGATGGCCTATCAGGCCAGAGGCTTACCCTTCCCACTAGGAGTGAGGGCTCACTTGACCAGGGGCATTGCTGCTTCATCAGCTTTAGCGAATGCTGCCTTTCTAGCAGACATTTGTAGAGCTGCAGGTTGAGCTACACCTAATACATTGGCCAGATTCTACAATCTGCGAATGGAACCAGTCTCATCCAGAATCCTGAATGCTAGCTGACTGGTAAGGTGTAGGGCTTGCACACAGCACCTCGTCCGTCCCAAGTGTCATATGCGCTCATTGAGTCCAGGACAGTTCCTTCTTATGAACTCTGGACTAATTTTCCATCACTTAAGCACTTTTCAAGTAGCTGAGTTCGCCGGAGAAACTCGCTGTTAGAACATTACGAGGAGGTATCCCTCAAGGTGAACTCCCGTAATGAGTTATGTAGTGTGCATATGTAGTGGCTCCACTTTGTGGCCCCATATGTGTATTACTCCACTGACTTGTCCCTTAGGATTTAGTGTTTTCCCTAGACAGACGGTTGGTCTGTCACTGAGTTCTGTGTTTGGTAGTTCTCCCCTTATGCGGAGACCACCACAGAATCTTCTTTATGTGGTACTTACTTCGGTAAGTCCATAGGTTGGTCTTCACATGTTACCTCCCATTCAGGTAGGATGTGACCTCCGTAGTGTCTCTTTCTGAGCAAATGCTAAGTTTTTCAAGTAGCTTAACTGGATGTCTGGCGTGCGGCCAGCTATGCAAATTTTGCTTTCCAATTTCATTGGCCTTTTCTCAATGATGTCAGAGGTGTCTGGGCTCCCAAGAGCTACCCCTAGTGTCGGAACTCCTACCCAACGTCTCCTTTCCCTCCATCAGGGAACGAAGGTTACCATATGTAACCGAGATGTTTTCTTACTTTTTCCCGACTTTTTTAGTGAGGATTACTTTTCAAAAAATCCTCTTATTCCATTGACATAATTCTAGAAATATTTTTATGATATTTTCTTTTTAACTGAAAAATAAGGCATAAACACTAAGAAAGAAAAAACTTTATTTCTTTATAAATGTATTTACTTATTCGTTTATCTAATGATAGTGTGACCTATGCCAATATGCAGTAGTTAACCAATCATATTGTATTTTGTAACATATATTATTACACGGCTCTGTGGAATACTTGATTCTGATTGGTCAGTCGCGACATTCTGAGGTATGTTATCCCTCGAGAACAACCAGTAAAAACTAATAACACTGCTCATCCGGGTAACTGAAGTCGGAAAAACATTATTTTTATTTTATTAAAAAAAATTTTTTTTACTATTATTTCACTATTAGTTTTAGTAATTTTAGTACTTCTGCTGAAATATTTCTTATTTAGTTGCCAAGGCTCCATTTCTAATTCTTGTTTAAGTTAATTATACATATACATATACATATACATATACATATACATATACATACATACACACATACACACACACTATATATATATATATATATATATATATATATAATTTATTTATTGCTTATAGTATACATATGTCAATGTGACAAAAATCTGATTTTTACCAAAAGAGACTGCAGAGATTCTAATTAATCTTGACCTTTTTTTTTTTTTTTCAGAACATAGCAACAAACAGCTAGGTTTTCAGAAAAGTGCTGTTGGGATGTTTTTACTACTTGAATGCAGGAATAGGAAAACAAATAAAACCAAATGGGCCTTTTACCCTATACAGGGGGCCTTATATTGTACCCTAACAGTGAATTTTGTCAAATCATTTATTTTAATTCATTCACTCATTCTAATTCCTCTCATAGTTTGCCTTTACTCTGTTCATTATATGTAAGTGTGAACTCGTGAAGTGCTGTTGGGATGTTTTTACTACTTGAATGCAGGAATAGGAAAACAAATAAAACCAAATGGGCCTTTTACCCTATACAGGGGGCCTTATATTGTACCCTAACAGTGAATTTTGTCAAATCATTTATTTTAATTCATTCACTCATTCTAATTCCTCTCATAGTTTGACTTTAAAAACACTTAAATAGATATGCATGAGGTAACAATCGCCTGATGGCAACGCTTCAGAATTTCTTCACTCAGAGTCCTCCAATCAGACATCGCAGTGGGCTTGCGGTGCCAACTGCTGAAGAAGTGTCTGGGTGGAGGAAGTAATTAAACCCCATCTCAGCGTGATCACTGTCTCTCTGTTCGGCACCCAGCAGCCTCAATCTCTGCTCTCGCTCCCTCCAACCTCTCAAAGTGGGCAGGATATTTTGTAATCCCGTAGGTTACAAGGGTCCGCTTGGAATTCTAGCTAGGCTGAGAGCATCTAAATCCTGTGTCCACTGCTGACTGGTGAGTACCTGTCACGGACGCTCACAGGAGGCCCATGTGAGTTCCAGGGAAGGCCTGGGGTGAGAGGTTATCCAAACAGCAGATGGTATTGCTGGCCACTGTGGGACCGTGCAGCGGTTGGACACAAACAGCATTCAAAATCACTTTCTCTCCGCTTCCATTTGCATTTAATTCACTTCCTTTCTGTGGAGGAAAATCAGGACAGGCTGAAAATGGACCTGCATCAAACTTTGTCAAACCCTCATCCTCATCCCCAACCCCTAAACCTAACCCCAACATAAACATGTATTTTAACATCTTCATTATTTAATGTTTAATAAGCTTATTTTCCTCACTAATAGCTGCTTCCCACAATTAAAGAGAAAGTTAACCCAAATTCCAAGTCATTATTTACTCTCCCTCCACTTGTTCCAAACCTGTGAGTTTTTTTTTTCTTTTTCTGAGGGATGTTGGTAGCTATTTTTTTTTTTTCCATAATATGGAAGTCAATGGCTACCATCAACTTTTTGGTGACCAACATTTTTCAAGATATCCTCTTTTGTGCTCAGCAGAAAAAAAAGAAACTCATACGGGTTTGGAACAACCTGAGAGTGAGTACATTTTTCATTTAAAACCTGACCAACACAAGTTTAACTTGCTAACCAAGGGAGGACAATATACTTCTATTGTTTTTAGATTTAGTTAATTAATATAATTAATAAAGCTAATTGTCTACAGACTAACTCCAACCCTACAAGAAAACTTTTAGCATTTTTTTGTGAATGTTTTGGGGAAAAAACACTCCCAGGATACATTAGAAACTACATGGCAATGCCCTAGAAATCCCATAAAACTTTAGCAAACAATATCACAGGCCTAGCAACTACCCAGAGCACCTAGCAGTGCCCTGGCAACCATTATAGCAAACCATTTATAACAACCTAAAAATCACTCAGAACACATAGAAATCATTATTATAAATAATAATGCTTATTCGTTTATTTATCCATCCATCCATCCCAAATTTTGTTCCTTATATATAGCTGCAGATGCTAGCTATAAAATGAAGATCAACCTGAAGATCGTTTGAGTTTAGGTGGAATTGACACTGTAGTGGAAATATTCATGACATTCAGAGAGGAGAAAAAAACAGCAATTTCTCACTATTGTGACTATTTTTTGTTTTAAAGCTTCACAATTCCTTATTTTGTATAATTGAAAAGAAAAAAAAAGATCTAGATCTATAACTTTATTCAATATCCAAACAAACTGCAGCTCAAACAAACTTCCAACCTGAATATTTGCTTCAAATATTTGCATATATTTACTGAAACATAAATTTACTCTGCCAAGTGCACAGAATGCAATCCTCCTGTGGTAAATGTATGCTTATTTTAGATCTAATTCATAATATGCATCTTTTTTTCATCTTCTCATTCACTTATGAAATAAGTTTGAGCGTTCCGGCAAACCGCCACATCAATTATCTGTAGAGAGAGCAGTAATGATTTCTAGTTGGTTGTGCATTTGAGTGTGTACAGAACACTGTTTTTGCTCTTCAGAGGATATTCTTGTCAGCACATGTTTTTTTATTTATTAATTTTTTTTTATGGCATCACCACCTACCGAGTAGCTGAAAACATGTTACTAACCAAATTAGTTTCTGTCATTCTCAAATACAGAGGCGGTCATATTGAATGTTAAAAGATTAGAATGCAATTAATTTTCTCACAAATTAATAAGTAGTTGATACAAGTAGGGTTTTTTTTAATGACAGGTGGGACTTTGATGTACAGAAACATTAATGCGTTATCTCATTATCGTTCGAGTGGAGATTTTAAAGACTGATCGTTAATTGAGGTGCGACATGCTGCATGAACATGCAAATCAGTTTTAAATGAAAGGACTGTTGAGTTCAACACAAGTTAACATCTTGTGAAACAAAAACCTACATAATATGCTTGTAGAAACAAACTCATCATTAAGACAATTTTAACTTAAAATTGATGCTTCCGGCTAAAATATGATTCCTTTATCCTCATTGCTTTCTCCAGAGAAAATATCATATTGTCTGAATCAGAAGACAAATATGCACAGATCACAAATACATTCCTTACAAATACATCTAGTAAACTTCCTGTCATGACCATGAATAAGAATTGAAACTGCAACATAATATGCCAAATGCTATTAGAAGCACCTGTTTACATTGGAAATAAATCAGTAACTCATAATTCATCTACCTGGAATAATAGTTTTACTTTTAAAATATGATTCATACAACTTATCCGATCAAATAACATTTATATTTGATTTTAAACCCTTCAGATTGTCTTGGCCCATTGATGTGCATTACTGTAAACACGCATGCCTCAAATGCTGTCGATAGAGATTAACTGGTATTGAACCTGGAACATTCCTTTAATGCCATTATAACACTGCTGTAGTCTTTAAACATTTTGAACTGTGCAGCCTGACCACATAAATACAAAACTGCTAAACAATCAATCAACCGCATTTAGCTGCAGTATAAACTTTAGTACAAAATTACATCATGGCCATCCTTTCTGAGAGTACTGTTGTCTGCTTAGTCCATTTGTAAATTTAAAATAGATGTAGTTTTTCATGATAATTTCCACCTTATTTCTATTATAAGGTTGTGTTGTTATAGTTAAGTAAAAAATGTTTTTTTTTTAATATTATATATATATATATATATATATATATATTGTGTGTGTGTGTGATCCTGTGAACCCTGTATATGAATCCAAACTCTCAAATTCTCACCATGAGTAGGTCGTCCCGAGGTCTATTCCAATCACTGTCCCAACAATTTCCTTCTTGTATCTTTCCTCCTTGACACTTTCCTTCTTGACACTTTCCTTCTTGTCGTCCTCATCGGTAAACCACCAGCAGGAACTACCAGCCACCAGCAGGAACAGGCAGAGCAATCGCATTTTGATGTTGATCTTGTGTCAAATGGTCACTGATTTCTGTAAAGAGTACTTTAAACATAACGGTCACAGGTATATATATATATATATATATATATTTAAATAAATATGTTAATTGGTTTGCAACAACTTCTGTAATAGGACAGCAGCAAGTGCAAAAGGAAAAAATACTTTTCAACAAGTGTGATATTGTCCCTTTTTTTTTTTTGATCAATATTTGATAATGTTGTTCTGCAACAAGCCACTCTGCTTTCCTCCACATAATACATAAAAATAAAAGCATATATCTCAACTCTTAGAAATGCTGTTCTAGACAATATCTACGGTATATTCACACCTTGGCACTTGATTACCCTTACCAGACTAGGCATGACTGTTGGTAAGAAACAGTTGCCGCGGTGAGGGCTAATGCATGACAGATAAGTGGATTTCTATGTGAAAATGCTGGGAAATTAGGGGGTTTGGATTATGTCCTCTCCTGAACCACACTAAGCACAACTCATCCTCTGAGTGGACTTGACACAAGCTAAAATGCTTCTTTTTTCATAATCCCAAAGATAAATCTGTTAGCACACTCTATAACAAAATCCACAATTCTCCACTAAACAAACAAACGACTGACTAAATAAATGAAATCAATACTAAGTGATTAAAAGAAAAAAGAATAAGAACGGTGGAAAAATCAATCTTGCGGGATTTTGGAAAGACATGCAATCCATTTGGTCACTCGCCAGCTTGTTTTTCGACAGACAAAAGTTCTGAGCACATCAGTTGTTGCATTGTAATGCCAAAAATCCATTGGTCCAGGATTCTGAACATGCGTCCTTGGCAGGTGGCAGGCTTTGCTTTGGCTTGCATTCACGTGCATTTCATTTAAGACTTTTATATGCATCGAAACCAAACCTGCCAGGAAAGGGATCTCTCAAACATACAGCACTGATCTGTGATGAAGCTAAGAACGGGGAAAAAATTGTGCAAGTGGTTATTGAAGAGAGCATTAAAGGAATAGTTCACACAAAATTAAAATCATGTCATCGTCAACTCACCCTCATGTCATTCATGTTGTATGACTATCGTTCTTCTGTAGAACACAAAAGAAAACATTAAAAAAATTATCTCAGTGTTTTTTGTCCATTGGAAATGAAAGTCAGTGTTGTTTTGGGCCCCACTGAATTTTATTGTATAGACAAAAACAGATGAAAAAAAGAAACATGATGGTGAATAAATAAATTACAGAATTTTCTTTTTTTATTTATTTTTAATTACTTTATGAATAACAAATCAAAATTGACCTTATTTGCTAAATATATATATATATATATATATTAAATGCATTCAAGCCCTTTAATATTTCTTACAAAATGCAAACCATTATGGATGTTCAGTGGATTGCAAATGCCATTTCAATGCCAATTGTGTGACAAACCTTACAAAGCCATCAAACAAATTAGAAGGAAAGCTTTGTAACGACACAATGTAATGGTCTGACATGTTTGATCATCTACTTAATAGGAATTGTTGAGGAATATGGCAGCTAGATGTTCAGAAGAGAAACAAATTGAGTATGATGACCTATCAAGTAAAGAAGACTCGATGCGTTTTATCATGACTCAGATACCGATAACCTTATCAACAATTTAGCAGTCCATGTCGGCTTAAAGATTTTCTGCACGGAAATAGACAGGTGGCAAGAAGGAGAGAGAGACATTGAGAGAACAAGAGAGAGAGCGTGTGTTCTTTTATTTTGTTTTTGTTTTTTTTTTGGTAAGATTTCCAGGATGACAACATGTGAAATCCCAGAGATAAGAGAAGGCTACGTCTTTGGAGCCTGGCAGTCATGCTTACGCGATAAGACAATCTCAGAAGGAATGGCTGCTCATGGCTGATTCATTTGAACCTTGAGGATATGTGAAATTAAATAAGGTGGAAAACAAGGTCAGCGATGGGCTTCTTGACCTTGCCTGCAGGTCGTGAACTATGTAATCCACAATCTTCTGAATTCTTGTCTCTCGCACAGTCAAGATGCTCCTCTTGCAGTCTGAACTCAAACGTGGGTGTTATTTTGTAGCTGTTGGATGACAGCTGTACTTTCTGTGCTTCACATCAATGAACTTTTCTTGTTTCTGAACAATCTTCAAAGGGTCAAGGTTGGACTAGTTAGTTTCAGTGACACTGGTGGTATATGTTGTTACTACAACATTATGCATGCAAAAAAAAAAGATTCTGACTAAAATATTTTTGCAAGCAACATATAAATCACAACATTTTCATTGTTATTATTATGTGCCACAACCTCTTCAAAAGAAGGTAATCCAATTGGTCCATACCTCCCTTAGCTCTGGCCACCCAGGTATTACCGCCACACTTCACCTAATTTGGAATAATTTTGTCACCAATGGCACACTATGCAGGCAGACACCATCAACCAAATTTACAACTGCTCCATGTGTGTCATATCTAAATCCTCCAGACAACTTCCTGGCGGTCTTCTTCAACCTCTTCCCATTCCTCAATATCCCTGGGCCCACATTGCCATTGACTTTGTCACCAATTTCTGAGTTTCGTGAGGTAAAGCAACAATATTAACTGTGATTGACTGCTTCTCCAAAGCTTGTCGCCTCACCCCTCTGCCTAAGCTTCCTACCGCCTTTGATATAGCTGAACACCTTCTCAATTATGTACAGTAGTTTGGTTATATAGGCTACCTGAGGACATTATTTCTGACCGAAGCCCCCAGTTCATGTCCCGAGTGGATTGCTTTCTTCCATCACCTCAATGGCATTGTCAGCCTCACCTCTGAATACCATCCACAGTTAAACTGACAGACTGAGCATTTAAACCAGGAACTCATGCTTTCTCGCTCTGGTGAAATGAGAGTCTTGAACCAGGCTCATGTTCACCTCCAATAGGCAGTTGGGAGACAAAAGGTTCAAGCTGACTGACATCGTCGCCTGAGTCCTCAATATACGCCAATGGGTATGGCTTCCCACCCTGTGGGCCCCTTTAAAATTTTATGTCAAGTTACTCCTGTTTCATGTCATCTTTCGCTGCCCACTAACTAATCTATTTCTCCTACCATGTGTCTTTGCTCAAACCCACTGGCGGCCCAAAAGGGGAGGAGGGGGACAGCAATACCTGGAGCCCCCTGCCCATAACTGTGGATGGCAAGGAGGCATATCAGGACTCCAGATGCCAGGGAGGCCTACTGCAGTACCTAGTATACTTGGAGGGGTATGGTCCGGAAGAGTGCTCCTGGGTTAATACTGAGGATGTCCTTGACCCTACGCTCATCGCAGAGTTCCATAGGGCCCATCCGGAGAAACCTGCCCCTCGACCTTATGGAAGTCATCCTTCCTCTCACCATCTGAGGGTACCCTCGCCACAGTAACCTCCCTGTTCTGGACTTCATTACCCATAACCCCATACCTGGAACTGATTTCTTCTGCACCTGTTTCCCATTTCTACTTATACCACCCCATTTCAAAAGTGAAAGTGACGTGTCATGATGTGTGGTCAAGTATGGTGTCCCATACTCGGAATTTGTGCTCTGCATTTATCCCATCCAAGTGCACACACTTGGCAGTGAGTGAGTAGTGAACACACACACACACACACACACACACACACACACACACACACACACACACACACACACACACAGACAGACAGACAGACAGCCTTGGATTGTTTGTTACTGTTTAAGATTCTTGATGCCTGCCTTTTGAACTTGCTCTGTTTGTCTGGACTTACTGTTTGTCTGCTTCCTGCCATGAACCTGTGCCTGTTTTTGACCATGAGCATTGTCTCACGTAAGCTGCTTTATATTATCGGTAATCAACCCCTACCTGTTTGTTTACTCTCTCTACTACTAATGTTAAAGCTGCACATGAATCCCACTCCTGGTTCAACCGAGTCACCCTTACAGGAATGC
>NW_015536561.1:1419812-1428394 GCF_001515605.1 Sinocyclocheilus anshuiensis
TTATGACTGGTTTTGTGGTCCAGGGTCTCACACACACACACACACACACACACACACACACACACACACACACACAGACAGACAGACAGACAGCCTTGGATTGTTTGTTACTGTTTAAGATTCTTGATGCCTGCCTTTTGAACTTGCTCTGTTTGTCTGGACTTACTGTTTGTCTGCTTCCTGCCATGAACCTGTGCCTGTTTTTGACCATGAGCATTGTCTCACGTAAGCTGCTTTATATTATCGGTAATCAACCCCTACCTGTTTGTTTACTCTCTCTACTACTAATGTTAAAGCTGCACATGAATCCCACTCCTGGTTCAACCGAGTCACCCTTACAGGAATGCCCATGAAGCAAAGATAACGGTTTCTGGGTTGTGTACTTCTATGACAACTGCAACTGAGATGAATGGGAATGCTAATGGATAACACTCTCCAGGTACAGTGGGTACGGAAAGTATTCAGACCCCCTTAAATTTTTCAGTCTTTGTTATATTGCAGCCATTTGCTAAAATCATTTAAGTAAATTTTTTTTTCCTCATTAATGTACACACAGCACCCCATATTGACAGAAAAACACAGAATTGTTGACATTTTTGCAGATTTATTAAAAAAGAAAAACTGAAATATCACATGGTCCTAAGTATTCAGACCCTTTGCTGTGACACTCATATATTTAACTCAGGTGCTGTCCATTTCTTCTGATCAGCCTTGAGATGGTTCTACACCTTCATTTGAGTCCAGCTGTGTTTGATTATACTGATTGGACTTGATTAGGAAAGCCACACACCTGTCTATATAAGACCTTACAGCTCACAGTGCATGTCAGAGCAAATGAGAATCATGAGGTCAAAGGAACTGCCTGAAGAGCTCAGAGACAGAATTGTGGCAAGGCACAGATCTGGCCAAGGTTACAAAAAAATTTCTGCTGCACTTAAGGTTCCTAAGATTTTCTGTCAATATGGGGTGCTGTGTGTACATTAATGAGGAAAAAAAATTAACTTAAATGATTTTAGCAAATGGCTGCAATATAACAAAGAGTGAAAAATTTAAGGGGGTCTGAATACTTTCCGTACCCACTGTATATTCAACTTGTTGAGTGATTATAATAGATCATATTTAGTGGAGCCTGAGAGTTTTAATTAATCTGGGTTCTGTTCTTCAAATGTGTTTTATTAGGTTCAATTTGGGTGTTTTTTGTTTTTTTTTGGTTCTTTGAGGTGAAGGTTTTTCCAGTTCTGTTATCAAAGCAACATTCCTGGCTTATCAAATCTCTTTTTTGGATTATTCCACTGGATATTTCAGGTTCATGGTAACTCGATCCGCAAAGTAAGTAACTAGATAAGAACGTTTGGGCTGTGAGTTTACATTGTAGAACAAAACATAAAGTATCGTCAAGTTATGTTTACCACAGGCTTTATTTTACTCATTAATTAAAAAAAAAACATTATAAAACCCCATAGGAAAATCTCGAAGGAACCTGCAGCAAATTACACTTCCGGATTCTGACGTCATAGTTTCTCCACACTATTGCCAATGCCATGTTGCCTGGCAACAGGCATGTTGCAAGATGACTTTATACAGTACCTCACGTTTGTAACTTTATCTTACAATTGTAAGATATAACTTTTTCCTCACAACTGCAGCTATATATCTCACAGTTGCTACTTTATACCTCATAATCGTGATTTTTACCTCTCAAATACGATTTCATACCTCAAAATTGGAACTTTATACCTCACAATTGAGACTTTATACAGCACAATTGCAACGTTATACCTCACAACTGTGATGTTATACCTCATAATTATGACTTTATACTTCACAATTGTGACTTTATACTGTAGCTGCCAAATACATTATAACCTCATACCTCACAGTTGCTTGAATTTAAGTGTTGAAATGTGAATTTATATATTTATATATACTTTTATTTATATCTTTTGCAATGACTTTATATCTCCCAATATATAACTTAAAACTTAAACACGGTTAAAATCTAAACACTTTCACATATTTAAACCTTCAGAGGTCAGATACCTTAAAGATCATGAACATGTAACCTCAGAGACCCAAATCTCCTCTTCAACCTTTCATAAAGACTGTGACCGCAAAGGTTTGCCTCGCCAACTAGCACCCAGTGGTCTGTCTGCAATGGTGTATAAAATGATCTCATTTGAAATCGCGTTGAGTGGCAGAGCAATCTAGAGATGTTCACGACCAGGTGAGGGTGACCGAGAAGAGGGACCAACATCCCTCGGATAAAGAGAGAGGAGAGAGACGTCCATTCGCCGCTGGCAGCATCTGAAAGTGTCACAGGCGAAGGAAGACAATTGCGTCTTTAAGGGTTTCAGACTAAACAGCTTATTTGTATTCCATCCGTACAGCACGCCTCCTCACGTGTGACTGAACGAGGAAGGGAGGCTGAGAGTGATGATAGTGAGGAGGGAGGTAAGCAGAGAAAGAGAGAGAGATGAGCCTAAATGTGATGCAGCAGAATGCTGTAACAGAACAGGCTTTAGTAGACGAGGGAACATAGCACATGCACACATGCTAACACATGTTTGCAGAAAGAATGAGAGAGGAGGAAAGCAACGAATGGCATCTTAAGTCCTTAGCGCTTCGGTTTACGGATGTGCGGTTTCGAAACCTGTAGTCAAGGTCTTCTCGGAGGCACTTCAAGGAAAGACTCGTGCCAAACAACATGCGGCATCTTTGATTTGTTGCACAGGTGAGGAAGGAGAATCGAGTGAGTCATTAAGTTCAGAGAAGATGCGGCCCTGAACTTCTGCCCTTTCAAGGCTGAAAGAAAAGTTCAAATTACATCTGGGTTTGAATAAAAGGAAGCTGTTTTTTGCCAAAAACGGATTTTGGAAGCTGTGTTTTTTTTTGTATCTGTGCACTGAAGTGAAACTACTTTTGTGATAATGTCCCGGGAAATTGCCAGGTCAAACAGGCAATTTCGTGTTGTTTGCGAACACCAGCGCAGAATGAAATAACTTGAATCCAGCATGTCATTACACTGACTTCATCAGTGGTGAGTAACTTCCTGAAAGACTTTTATGGCATATTTAAATGACTGCACTTCTAATTTGTTGGATATTTTGGCTCTTTTGTGAAGAGCAAAAACTATGGCATCTGATTTATTTCATTTTAATTTATTTTATTATTCTGTTTGCTTTTTTATTTTAAATTAGTTATTTCATTTATTTGAATTGTTTTTTTTAATTTTTTTTATTTGGTCATTCAAGTATTACATGAATGTATTTGACAGACACTTTTATCCAAATTGATTCACTGTTCATTAAAGACACATTTCATCAGTATGTGTGCTCCTTTGGTATCAAACCCATGACCTTTGATATTGTTAGCACCATTCGCTATACCAGGAACAGAAACACTTTCAACAGCATTAGAAAACAGGCAATAATAAGAGTTGCCTATTTGTAAGCTCACAAAAGTGTCTCTCAAACTCAGTCACGTGTTTGTCTTATATTTGTTGGCCTTTGAAAGCACTTTGGGCACATTAATAGAAGTGGTGATGTACTTTACCAAGGAATCTTGAAAATTAGTGAGATTTAAGTGTGTCCTTTTTTGATGGGAAAGGACAGAGCTCTGCTCTTATAAACAGACAGTTCATTGAATAATGGCTGCATATCTGCAATGCTTTCTGCTTGACCAACTGTGCATTTTATGCACACTGTTTTATCCAAAACGATATTGCATTCAAGTAATACATTTTATCTATGCATTTCCTGGGAATCGAACCCAAGACCTTTGTTTGAGCTACAGGGCAAGTAACTTCCCAGTATGTGGCAGCTGATCTGAGACGGATAGCTGATGAACTTGCATGATGAGTCACTTCCTGTGGTGATTGGGGCACAGATGTCCAGGTGGGAATAAAACTCTACAAACTCTGCATTCGTTTGGTCTTCGGGTTTCATCAAGTTTCAAAACTTCTGCAGAATAGCCTCAGGCACTAATTCATATAATCTCTAAAATGCAGTTTTAAAGGCTTCAAACGCAAGACTGTGTTAAGACATCAGAGAGAAGGGAATCTCTTGAGTCCTACCTTCCAAAACACTCTGCAAAATCAATGTCCAATGTTAGTGTTCAGGCCAACCCAAAAGTAGCTACTGTCAAATTTGTAAAAACAAATTTATTATATTATATTATATTATAAGATGTTTTTTTATGTTAGACATTTATAAAATAACTGAAAATAATTAGATATTTTATATATTATAAAAATTGTATAATTGATTTTATATAATTTAATTTTTTCCCCTCTGACACAGATTTCAAATCTCATTCGTGAACATTTAAATGACATCACTGCCTTGGTGTGGCACTTTTCATATATATATATATATATATATATATATATACAATCTAGAGATGTTCACGACCAGGTGAGGGTGACCGAGAAGAGGGACCAACATCCCTCGGATAAAGAGAGAGGAGAGAGACGTCCATTCGCCGCTGGCAGCATCTGAAAGTGTCACAGGCGAAGGAAGACAATTGCGTCTTTAAGGGTTTCAGACTAAACAGCTTATTTGTATTCCATCCGTACAGCACGCCTCCTCACGTGTGACTGAACGAGGAAGGGAGGCTGAGAGTGATGATAGTGAGGAGGGAGGTAAGCAGAGAAAGAGAGAGAGATGAGCCTAAATGTGATGCAGCAGAATGCTGTAACAGAACAGGCTTTAGTAGACGAGGGAACATAGCACATGCACACATGCTAACACATGTTTGCAGAAAGAATGAGAGAGGAGGAAAGCAACGAATGGCATCTTAAGTCCTTAGCGCTTCGGTTTACGGATGTGCGGTTTCGAAACCTGTAGTCAAGGTCTTCTCGGAGGCACTTCAAGGAAAGACTCGTGCCAAACAACATGCGGCATCTTTGATTTGTTGCACAGGTGAGGAAGGAGAATCGAGTGAGTCATTAAGTTCAGAGAAGATGCGGCCCTGAACTTCTGCCCTTTCAAGGCTGAAAGAAAAGTTCAAATTACATCTGGGTTTGAATAAAAGGAAGCTGTTTTTTGCCAAAAACGGATTTTGGAAGCTGTGTTTTTTTTTGTATCTGTGCACTGAAGTGAAACTACTTTTGTGATAATGTCCCGGGAAATTGCCAGGTCAAACAGGCAATTTCGTGTTGTTTGCGAACACCAGCGCAGAATGAAATAACTTGAATCCAGCATGTCATTACACTGACTTCATCAGTGGTGAGTAACTTCCTGAAAGACTTTTATGGCATATTTAAATGACTGCACTTCTAATTTGTTGGATATTTTGGCTCTTTTGTGAAGAGCAAAAACTATGGCATCTGATTTATTTCATTTTAATTTATTTTATTATTCTGTTTGCTTTTTTATTTTAAATTAGTTATTTCATTTATTTGAATTGTTTTTTTTAATTTTTTTTATTTGGTCATTCAAGTATTACATGAATGTATTTGACAGACACTTTTATCCAAATTGATTCACTGTTCATTAAAGACACATTTCATCAGTATGTGTGCTCCTTTGGTATCAAACCCATGACCTTTGATATTGTTAGCACCATTCGCTATACCAGGAACAGAAACACTTTCAACAGCATTAGAAAACAGGCAATAATAAGAGTTGCCTATTTGTAAGCTCACAAAAGTGTCTCTCAAACTCAGTCACGTGTTTGTCTTATATTTGTTGGCCTTTGAAAGCACTTTGGGCACATTAATAGAAGTGGTGATGTACTTTACCAAGGAATCTTGAAAATTAGTGAGATTTAAGTGTGTCCTTTTTTGATGGGAAAGGACAGAGCTCTGCTCTTATAAACAGACAGTTCATTGAATAATGGCTGCATATCTGCAATGCTTTCTGCTTGACCAACTGTGCATTTTATGCACACTGTTTTATCCAAAACGATATTGCATTCAAGTAATACATTTTATCTATGCATTTCCTGGGAATCGAACCCAAGACCTTTGTTTGAGCTACAGGGCAAGTAACTTCCCAGTATGTGGCAGCTGATCTGAGACGGATAGCTGATGAACTTGCATGATGAGTCACTTCCTGTGGTGATTGGGGCACAGATGTCCAGGTGGGAATAAAACTCTACAAACTCTGCATTCGTTTGGTCTTCGGGTTTCATCAAGTTTCAAAACTTCTGCAGAATAGCCTCAGGCACTAATTCATATAATCTCTAAAATGCAGTTTTAAAGGCTTCAAACGCAAGACTGTGTTAAGACATCAGAGAGAAGGGAATCTCTTGAGTCCTACCTTCCAAAACACTCTGCAAAATCAATGTCCAATGTTAGTGTTCAGGCCAACCCAAAAGTAGCTACTGTCAAATTTGTAAAAACAAATTTATTATATTATATTATATTATAAGATGTTTTTTTATGTTAGACATTTATAAAATAACTGAAAATAATTAGATATTTTATATATTATAAAAATTGTATAATTGATTTTATATAATTTAATTTTTTCCCCTCTGACACAGATTTCAAATCTCATTCGTGAACATTTAAATGACATCACTGCCTTGGTGTGGCACTTTTCATATATATATATATATATATATATATACACACACATTTATTTATTTATATTATTAATATTTATGAAATAATACAACATATTTTCACATTTTAATGTTATAAATCATTGTGTGTCTTTCCCCCTCTGACGCAGGTCTCCAATCTCATTTGCGTACATTTGAATATGACATTATTGACATAAAAACTGGTGTGACATATCTCAGAAATGTATTCATATTATTTTATAAAGATTTATAAAATAATAGAAAATATTTCTAAAATTCCTAACTTTTCAATACATTTTTTTTTCTGTCTGACGCAAACCGTAAATCTCAAACCGTACATTTAAATATAACATTATTGACGTCAAACCTTCTGCAACACATCTCAGAAATGTATTTATAATATTATTTAAAGATTTATAAAATAATGTAAAATAATTATAAAATGAAGTATTTTCTACGTTTTCTAATGTTTTTTTTTTCTCTCTGATGCAGATCTTACGTCTCATTTGTGCACATTTAAATATGATATTATTATTGACATCTCAGATAATAAGTTTTGTAAAAATTTGATGTGAAATATGTGTTGGAGGCATTTTTTGAGATGTTATGAAACTCTAGGGGAGATTGATGGCATCTGAAGAGAAAAATCGGAGGAAAAAAAGTTTCAATTTTCTCTGTATTTAATTGTATTGCTGTCAAAAGCAAGCAATTGAGATATGAATAAACTATTTCATTTGTGATTTGCAGTGGTGGAAAGAGTACTGAAAAAATATACTCAAGTAAAAGTACCATTACCTTCCAAAAAATGTAGTGTGAGTAGAGTAAAAGTACTTGTCCAAAAACTACTTGAGTAAGAGTAAAAGAGTAGCCTATTTAAAAGTACTCATGAGTATCGAGTAGTGAGTACTGAGTTGTGGATTCTACCCCCTCATAATAAACGCTGTATACCGCAATTTATACATTTTAAAAACGTTGTACATTCTGTAATTCACATTATCTTATTTGTCATAAAGAATGAAGAGTATCTGTCATCCAGCAGTTTTAATTTTGACTGCCAACTCTTTAAAATACATTAAAACACCACGGAAACAGTATTCAGTTGAAGAAAAGATGAAAGTTATTCTCAGTACAATCATCCCCATTTAAGTAACATGAGTATTTGTAATTCGTTACTTCACACCCCTGGTGATTTGTTCTTTGCCTGGAGTTCTAGTTCTTTCAAATGCACAGTTTTCCACTCAAGGCCTCACAAATTCATCTTATTTGTAATAAAAGAGGCAACAAGCATTGACGACAGCAAACTAGGCATTTCTTGCTCTCCGACAGGGTTTAACAGTTTCACCCGAAGACAGAGCTGATCTCCTCCTGTCTCCCCGGACGGTGGTCCTCAGAGGAGCACTGAGACAGTTGTCTTGATTATGTTGTTAGTAGAAGTGCTCATCCCTTCTTAATGAAATTAGAGATGTGACAGTCTTTTCAGTGAGTTATGATGTTCAGTGCGCTGCATAGCTCAGTGTATCACAAAACCCATGACACCACTGTGATTGACAGCATAATAACTGACATTGTTATGAAAATGAATGTTGAGGTAAACTCCTGCTCCTCTGTGTCTGTAGTAGAGTGCAGACAGGAGGTCATCAGATGTATAGCTCATATTGTGATATTCTTGGCCCTTAGGTGTTGTACAGTAGATATGCAAATAGTGGGTTGGATATAAGATATGAATAGAACAACATGCATTTTTTTTTTCTGGTAATATATATAATTTTGTCTTATATAATTTCTCTCTCTCTCATATATATATATATATATATATATATACACACTACTGGTCAAAAGTTTGGGATCAGAATGATTTTTAATGTTTTTTACAGGAGTCTCTTATTTTCATCAAGGCTCATTTATTTGATCAAAAATACAGGAAAAAGTCTAATATTGTGAAATATTATTATGATGTAAAATAACGTTTTTCTATTTTAATATACATTAAAATCTAATTTACTCATGTGATGCAAAGCTGAATGTTAAGCATCAATACTCCAGTCTTCAGTGTC
>NW_015536561.1:1429660-1434913 GCF_001515605.1 Sinocyclocheilus anshuiensis
TTTCTTTAACTTTAAAAACTGGTTTTGTGAACTGGATCAACGGAGTAATTCAAAAAGATCTCTGATGATTCTTAAACAAATTAGACAATGCTTCTTTCATGAACGCACCAAGAAGGGTTAATGTCTTCAATTTCAGTCTATTTTATCACACAAATCTATAATTTGGCTTCAGATGAGTTGGAACGTTTGGTATGATTCATATGGATCACTTTTATACATTTATGCTGGTTGTTGTCATTCACTTTCATCATATTTAAAAAAGCAGCCAGGATATTCTTCAATAAATATTTTTTGTGATTCAAAGAAGAAATTAATTATTAGAACAACATGCGAATGATTAAATAATACCAGAATTTTCATTTTTAGGTGAGCTATCCCTTTAAGTACATTAAAACATCAGTCACACTGGCCTGTTTAATAAAACCCTCCGTCTGGATAGAAGACTTGTCCTTTCTAGGGCAAAGTCTGTATCTGAGACCATCTGTAGCTTGTGTGTTTATGTACAAGTGTGTGTTTGTGTGTGTCCATCTGTGAAATGCACACTTGTCTTATTAGTGTCTCAACATAACCTTATCCCTGTCAAACGGTGACAGCTCTATTTCCAAACCCACCATATTGGCTGATTGAGTCTGTCATTGGTGCATTTGGGGGATGGTGGAGTATATACTTTTGCTTGCTCAAAAACATGCTGTGGTTTCCCAGAAGATAATTGTTGCTCAAATGTTGCTCTATACAGCTTATGAGACTTAATGGAGTTCTTAAAATGATCCACACTAAAATGAAAATGCCCATCATTTATACACTTATAATGTTTTTGTCTGTACAGGGAAAGTCAATTGGACCCCATTAAAAAAAACTTTTCCATGAATAGTTCTTAACCCTTATATGCTACCCTCGCGAGCACTTTTTTGGGCTTCAAAATCTCGACCCCCCCCCATTCACTTCAATTATAAAACTTGGAATAGCCAGGAACTTTTTGTAATATAACTCGGATTATTTTCATCTGAAAGAAGAAAGTCATATACACCTAGCTTGAGCGTGAGTAAATCATTGGGTAATTTCATTTTTGGGTGAACTATCCCTTTAAAGAGATTTGTGATTATTTTTCCTACGAGTTCATTACTTTCGATCGTGTTAATAAGTAATGTTGCATATCTTTGTACAGCCAAGAAGTTGAGAGGAGTGGAAAAACATTGAGTGATTAATAACTCAGAATATGATTTATAAGTCGTTCCCTAAAAGTTGACATTAATCTAAAACCAACCCTTATTCAATACACGCTGTAATTGAAATGAAATGTTATTGTGCACTGGCTTTTCTTTGAGTACAGCTTTCAAACAAATCAGTTAAAACACTAGCTAGAAATAAACAACTACGGCTCATAATTAAAGCAAATCCACACGCCTGGCAGGAAGGGATGAAAATAATTGTTTTTCCATGCAATTGGAGATGCCCAGGGGGGTCAGATTAAAAAAAAAAGCCTTCAGGCTGCTTCATGAACTAGCCTCCCTGATGACTTTGAGATCTGCCTTTTAAAGTAATGACATCAAAACATGGTCTTTTGCTGGGAGTATCTCTCTTCCTCAAAGGGCTGAGACGCTGGGCGCCTTGAATCTCTTAATTGGAACTGATTAAAAATTTCAATGTTGTTCACTCCATCTTGCACTGTTTGCAGTTCTTTCCCGGCCTTCTCCAACCCTTATTGCCCTTTGATGACCGAACAGTGTGTTTTTACATTAATTACACTTTTACCGTGATCAGTTCATAGAATATACTACTGTTTACTGTATGTTGTGCTCATATCTTTCTCAGGTCAAACTACAATGTCTTTGAACTTGTGTTTGTTTTTATATAGGGAGACCAGATGAAAAAATTAGATGATTTAGATCATACAATCATACAACACTGTTTTAAAATAACCTATAGCTATGTTGTGTTAAAAACACTTGCTTTTAATTTTAGTGTTGTTTTAGTATAAGGTTTTTATTAGTTTTACTGTATGTCTATATAGTTTTAGTAATTGTGATGTGTGTTTTTGTCTTTTTTTTTGTTATTTTAGTACATCAAGTTAACAACTAAATGGATTACTAACTAAATTAAAAGGAGGAATGTTGCCTTAGAAACTAGCTGAAAGTTTTTAATAAAAATATTTCACTTAACATTTATTCTATTTCAAGTCACAAAAAAGTTTATTTTAGTATAATTTTTTTAGATACTAGTTTTTGTTAATATTTTGACTTAGAATTTTATTTTTATGTTTGTGTGCTTTCATGTTAATTTTAGTTAAAGTTTTAGTAATTATTTTGTCTGTTTTTGTCATTTGTATTAGTTTTTGTTTTACTGTATGGCTATAAAGTATTTCATTAATTTGTTCGTTCATTCGTTCATTCATTCAGTTTTAGTTTTAGTTATTTTAGTACACCAAGTTAAACTGAATTAAAATGAGAAATGTTGCCTGGAAATTAGATAAAATAAAATAGGTTTTTAATAAAGTGAAGTGACGTGACATGTGGCCGAGTATGGTGACCCATACTCAGAATTAGTGCTCTGGGTTAAATACCCATCCAAAGTACACCCACACAGCAGTGAACACACACACACCGTGAACACACACCCAGAGCAGTGGGCAGCCATTTATGCTGCGGCGCCCGGGGAGCAGTTGGGGGTTCGGTGCCTTGCTCAAGGGCACCTCAGTCGTGGTATTGAAGGGGGGAGAGAGCACTGTACAGTCCCCCCCCCCACCTACAATCCCTGCCGGTACAAGACTCGAACCCACAACCTTTGGGTTACGAGTCCGACTCTCTAACCATTAGGCCACGACTTCCCACAATTAAAAATATGTTTCAATAAATATTTTTACAATGTTTGAAATTTTATTTCAGGTAACATATTTAATGGTTTTAGTTTTAGTTTTAACTATAACATTACCGCATCATTTAGACCTTTTCTGAAGCATGGCAGAAAAACAAGCAAATTAATTAATTTTTTGCCTGCATTTGTCAAGCTCAACTCTGTTATTAAAACTGATCTAAAAGGTAATTTTCTTTAATTTATGTGAAATTATGTTTATCCAAATCTATAAGCCAACTTCATTTAAGTTGAATTTGCAAATATTATTCTTTTTGTCCTATTTCTGGTCATTGTGTTTTCGTGTTTTATACGATTTTCCGGCTGTAATTGGGAGCTTTTTGGCAGCAGGCATGTTGAGTGTCACCTAATGTGAAGGTTGTAAATGTATTGTGCTAACAGATTTCCTGCAGTTACATAATGTGATAAACAGAGAGCTTCCTCAGCATGGGCTAATGGAACCTCCCGGTTCCTCATATCAGATCGCAAAACTTGCAGGAAAGTGCTGATTCTGCATTTGTGTGGCTGTAGGGAGATTCACACGCCGGTGCGCTGAAGCCTGTCGCTGTCATACCTATTAACATCACATCTCTCTGCCCAGGCCTTGTGTATTAGCCAGAGGGACAATTGTAACATAGTTTGTGTTGTTTCCCTGTAGTAATAGTTCAGATTATCATGCATGGTTATGCTTTAGATATCACTGCTGTGAACAGCACATTTTCCAACTTCAGAGAGGAGCAGTTTGGTGTTTTGATTAGAAATTAAATAGATTCCTTTGGGGCAAGTGTTGACCAAGAGTTCAGGAGTATAAGTCATAGAATTATGAGGAAAAATGATCAGAAAACACATCAGTGTTGGAGCTCTAGCACAATAAATTAAAAATTAATTTGGATTTAAAGTCCAGATGAAATAAATAGTGATCCTTTTACTTTCATAATGTACTTTTATCTTATTGTGAATTATTCATTGGTGCATGTTATTACAAAGAATGAGAAATTAAACGTCTAGAATTTAAGCATTGATTTAGCTAGCTTGAATGCAGTCTGAGTCTATTCTGATATGTTACATACCTTTCAACATCAAATTAATCCCTGATGGTTAAATAATTTCCCACCCCATTTTTTTCCTTCTTCTTAATATCCAGTTTCATTCACAAATACCACATTCTTGAAGGGAAAATAATGTCAGCTTATTTCTGCCATGGAATAAAATAATAATAATAATAATTATAAAAGTAATTGCAACTTTTTATCTCACAATCATGACTTTTTCCCCCCTCAGACTGTGAATTTAGGCTATATATCACAAATCTTACTTTATATCTCTTCTGAAGAATTCTTAGAATCGCAAGAAAAAGGTATACGTGAGATATACGAGATATAATATGAGATATAAACTCAGAATTGTGTGAACGAATAATTAACTGTGATATATAAACTCAGAAAACAGAATTGCAAAAAAATACTTAATTGTGAGATATAAACACAGAATTGCAAGAAAAAAGACTTAATTGTGAGATATAAACTCAGAATTGCGAGGAAATGGTCAAAAATGATATGAACTCTTAACAAGAAAAAAGTCAGAATTGTTAGATAAAGTCACCTTTTTAAATTTTCATTCATTTCACTCATTCATTCTGCATCAGAAATAAGCTTCCATAGAAAAAGGTTGTTTTATATATTATAATTTAATAATCACACACACACACACACACACACACATACCTACTTAACCCCTCAATGAGGACCTATGACTGAACACCCTACCTTTGGGTACACCCCTGTCTGAAGGGTCTAGAGACAAAAGAAAGATAAAACTGCACTACAGATGAAGCCTTCAGTACAAACAAATAATGAAAACTAGCCAACACATTAGGCATTTTTGAGTTGAACTATAGTAGCCTTCTAGCTGTGTTTCTACATGCAGATCAGTACAATGAACACCAAAGTGAGTACGTAGAACTGAATGTATCAGAACACAATACAACACACTTCATGGTTATTGTGGAGAGTCATGGCCAATGAGAATGAAGTGTTGTCATTAAGGCTTGCACAGCCGATTTGAGGGCAGCATCAGCGTCTGATCTGGGTAGTTGGTCTCGTCTTGCTCTTGCTGTACTTTGATTGCACATGTGATCACAAGGCGGCTGCAACTCCAATCAAAGTCAGTCCAATCAAATTTTTTTAGCCTGAATGCATTGCGTTTGTTAGGAGGCGGTCGGTCTGCCCGGCAACATATTAAGCCAAACACACCTAGGAACTTGGAAATGATGCCCAACAATCCTCCCTAATACCGCTATCCATCCATTCTCACACCCTTTACCCTCTTTTCCCCTTTACTTTCACTCCTCCATCTTTCTTCCCCTTTACTTTCACTCCTCCATCTTTTCTTCCTTTACCTTCACTC
>NW_015536562.1:0-100 GCF_001515605.1 Sinocyclocheilus anshuiensis
ACTCAAAACAAGGGGAGTCCGCTTTTAGCTATTATGTCACCCGCAATTGGAATCCGTTTCCAGAAGAGATCAGATGTGCTAAAACATTAGCCCCATTTAA
>NW_015536562.1:1122-1323 GCF_001515605.1 Sinocyclocheilus anshuiensis
CCATGCTCAGATACCCTATATAAAAAGACTCACATCTCCGCACTATTTGTGAAGTATACGGTCCGTCCCTGTTACAATTTAGTGATGTTAGCGATGCAAAGTCCGATCAATTTTCGTGAACCGATTCTTTCGGGGAGTTTGGGTCAATGAAGCACGTTAAAGAACCGATTCGTCGGTTCCTTTAGTCATCACGCAATGATG
>NW_015536563.1:0-1053 GCF_001515605.1 Sinocyclocheilus anshuiensis
AGACAGACCAAGTTGACATTAACCACAGTTTCTGTCTAGAGTTATTTTTTTCTAGCTGACTATGGAGTTTATGTACACTGAAAAAAAAAGTGCATATGCCTTGTCATTACTCTAAACAACATTTTATACTTGATTCCACTTAAATGCTTGATTCCACTTAATAATTTACTGTTTTAATAACATTTTCTGTTTAGTTAACTGAAAGTAAAAGTATGTTTTGTTGGTGTCATTTAAAGTATTTGCTTCACATCAAATCAAGAATTTTGCGTTCTGTGAAAACCACGTGACCACTTACGTCATCGAGGTTCGGTTTGAGAATTTTCTGATCGACGGCTTGTTTTCCCGCATTAAGACCACCGCTGACACACAATTTCTTTATGTCGGTGAGTAATTATACCATATACCAATAGTTTATTGTTACTACTGTTGACATACATAATAATGTGGTCGAAGTTTAAATGTTAAAAAATAAAAAAAGAATTAAGACTTCTTCCATACCAAAAGTGGACGTTTCTGTAGAATGACCCTTTACCCCAAACTCACTTCATAACGTCAGTCGAGTGTTTGAAATAAAATCCTTCTGTGAGATATGTGGCTTCTTATACAGAATATAATTTAGATTTGTGATATGCTTTTTATGTAATGCTAAAACACTGCCGGTCACATTCAGAAGTTGCAGTGATGCATTCTTTTCCAAGAAAGACCGTGAAACATATACATTGGTTATATCATTTTTGGTCATTTAAATTGATTTCACACACTTAAAGCAATATCATATCGCATATTGAATATCGATTGACAGATGCTAAAAGTGTCATGCTTTCATCATATCACATACAAACACATATTACTAAAAAGAGGACCGTCAGCAGATATTGATGAGCCTCAGACTAGCACTTATTAAACAAGCCTTTCAGAATCAGCAGCAGATCATCTCACTTTATTCTGAGTATAGAGTAGAAATAAATCATTTGAGACAGAATGTTTGCTGGAATCTGATGACACCCATCTTCATTAAGTGTGTTTTACAATCATGTAAACACGTGAAGTACC
>NW_015536563.1:6243-6587 GCF_001515605.1 Sinocyclocheilus anshuiensis
ACCGGTTCTTTCGGACAGTTCGATTCAATAAACCGGTTGAAACAACCGGTTCACCGGTTCTTTTACGCTCGACGTAATGACGTCATTGGCGATGACGTAATGGCGTTAAGTCTATCGCGGGCTTAACACATTCAAATATAAAGTCAGTAATCATAACATCAGTCAATTAAAATATCATTATAATCTGATACCTTTCTTACAATTTGGATTTTTGTATCTAAAGCATAAACACATATACAGGCAGTGATCTGCAAACTAGGATGTTTTACAGTTATGACGTCAATAAATTAGTCTTCATCAGCGCAGAAACTATGCTCCACTTACTATGTATAATCCATTACGGT
>NW_015536563.1:8168-12371 GCF_001515605.1 Sinocyclocheilus anshuiensis
TTGGATACACTGATGGCAAACGTCTCCTCTCCTCCCGAAAATTACAGCAAAGCGGTCAGTGAATAATTGCGCCGGCGTGATTCAGCGCATGCCGGGTGGGGGAAGGGAATTGCTGAATGAAATCACGCGGGATCTGTCCCATGCAGATCGAGGAGGGGCTGCGTCTCGCGGTAGTTTGATGTCATACGCCGATCGTTCTGTGAAGTGCCGAAGCATCTCGAACAAGAGAGAGGGAGAGGTGGTGGGGGGATGGGATCTCGCGAGAAAGTTGTCAGCACAATTAAAGTGGCTGCATTTTTTTTTGCTAAATGTCAGTGGAAAATTGTGTACAAATGCAGGAGTGTCGAAATTTTTAGATGTTGATTAAGTAATCCAAGTGTCAAAACAACAACAAAAATAATTTTAAAGACACATATGTGCACTATATATATCCATGTAATCACCCTATATGGGATTAATTATGTTTGCACTTGTATATTTGATAAAACAAATAGGGTCCCATGTGTAGCCCATTTTGAGCCCATGCACAAATTTCCCATTAATTACCCAACTAGGAACCACATGGGGAGCCCACCTGGGTTCACCCATGTGGGTCCTAGCTGGGTCACCCAAGTGGGCCCCAGATAAGATGCCCATTTTATGCCCATGCCCACTCTGTACCCCTGTAGCCCATGTGAAACCCATTTGGGCCCCACATTAACGTGTTTGCTGGGATGTGCCTGTTTTTATACCAGAAGCGGCATTTTGCATGCAACTTTAATGTTAGCCTACTTTAAGTTGGGGTAGAATTAAATAAATGTCAAAACTGAGCATTTTTGTTCGCGTACCATCTTCGTCACCTCACGAACCCCAATTTGAGAACCACTGTTCAAAACAGTTAAAGAAGAAACTGCATCTTTCGTATTTCACTTCTGGTTTAAAAGAGGGAAAAATAATGGACGACACGGACAGAACTGGAATACATAATTTCAAGTTTCATTCTTAATTCACTCAAATAAATATAAAATCTTTTTTTCTTTTTTCTTTCTTCAGCCTCTGCAGGCGGGGCACTGATGAGGGTCTCTCTTCTTTGAGCGTTTTTCTTTCGATTTTGATTTCAAGGTGTAGGTGTTGAAATGGCGTCAGGTTCAGGTAAGAATCAAATTATATACAAAAATATGCAGCAACTTTTCCTCAATGATTTATGAAGTATTTATGAAACATTAGCCAACAGTAGGCAATGGTTTACTTGGTTTTATTAAAATGATTGTTCACTGCGCTTCTTTCACTGCCGTTTTCTTCTTTGTGTTCAGTGCCACTTTTTTTTTTTAACACAAAGAAGAAACGGCAAATACGCGTCTCACATACTTATGTGTATATATAGTGAAATTGCCTGGAGGAATAGGTCTCCTAGTTTTTGTGACCATGTAAAAATGTATTTTTATAGCACTACGAAAAAAAAAACCCTCGGCTGAAATCGCGGTCCGATTAAAGGGGCAAGGGCTCGAGGCAGGTCTCGCCTTTCATTGTTTTTCTTTTTGATTTAGATTTCAATCAAAGAAGCATTATGCAGCAACGTCTCCTCAGCGATTTATGAAGTATTGATGAAATGTTAGCCAACAGTAGGCAACGGTCTACTTCGTGTAGTTTATTAAATTATTGTTTCACTGCACTCTTGAACACCAGAAACAAACTAATGGCCTGTAAAAAACTAGATCTCACATACATTTTTAAAGAAACTAAATATTTAAACAGATATCGGTTATCTAGACCAACGTTATTATTTTAATTTATTTTAATTTGAATGTCTTTTTCAAAATTGTTATATTTCAGTTTATTAATAATTTTGTTAGCTTTTGCTTAGTTTTTATTTTTGCAAACACATTTCTATTTAGTTTTTATATATTTTATTTAGAGTTTCAATTTTAGTAATTGATGTTAATCAGTAGTAACAAAACGCAGCAGACCAATGCAAGACTTATAGTGACGCAAACATATCAACACAAACTCACTGCTTGATCGGGATATCTTTTGTAGTTTACTTCACAATGTGCTGTGTCCCTCTGCAACGCCATACTGTCCCTCTCTGTAAAAACGATAAAACTGATTTTGAAAACTAGGCCACTGAATGGAAAACAAAACCTGGTTTGCAGTGCGTATGCGGTGCGTATTTTTTCCGTGCCCATCAGCAGGTTCGAGCATTCACTCTTGGGCGGATGCGGTTTGGCAAAGCGTTGGTGCAGATGCAGCAGTGCAGCGATCCGAGTCTGCACGCGCCGAATATAATGCAAATATAGTGATTTAACCATAAATGTGCATGTAAAGTCTACTGCGTTTCACAGTATGTTTACTGTGTTTAAAGCCAGGAAAAGTACACAAGTTAACTTAAATGCAAAAGAAATGGCGCGAGAGTCGGCTGTTTCTGTCAGTGATTTTCATTTAAAATGTTTGTGATAGCCTACTGCCTTTTAACATAAGAAAAGTAGGCTATAGTGTATGTTCAAATGTGTTGCTACTTGATTTAACAGCTTAATGCATTTAATAATTTAAAATAAGGGATACATGTTGTGTTTGTGTGGTAAACGCGTCGTATGTGAAATCACAGTGAGCTCTTGCTGCTTCTGCACCGCAGACCGCACACGGACTGCAGGTGCTCTTCAAACACTGCACAATCTCCAGCAAAGCCCCGTGTGGAGGCGTGTATTGTGCTGCGTCCCAGTTTGCCTACTTATAGGCTACTACGCCGTTAAAGTATGCACATTTTTATGAAGAAAAAGTACACACTTTTGAGTGTGTAGAAGAAGAATAGATCATGTCATAAAATTGCGTCTTTAACAGACCGCGCATCATGTCACTGTAAACCGGCCTGTCAGTCATCTTATCACAGTTAACATCCTCTACATTTCATTGAATTTAACTTACCTTATTGGAGAGAAAAAAGTAGCATGGTGATCTGCTAGCCGTCGTTCATACATTACATATTTATTTATTTATTTAACCATGTTAAAACATGATTGTTGGTAACTCAAACCCCTTCATCTAAATCTCTCTACTGAACTGTCGGTCGCGCTCATCCGCCATGTTTGTAGTTTTTAACACTTTTTATTCGTGTTTGTAGTTCTGAACCGAATGCTTCTCCAAAGTGCAATGGTTTGTGGGTAGTATTAGCCATAGAGTGTGCACGGACCCGCACTTCAAAAATCTACCTGAAATAGACCATCCAGGGACATCTGGCATACTCTTTTGAGCCATGCTCTGGGACACACTTATTTTAATTTCACTATTTAGGATGGATATCATATTATTGATATTCATACTGCCATTTAATGCCACAGGTTAATGGGTAAATACATTCAGAGGAGAGATTCAACACACAGACACATGCACACACAAACACACACACAAAAGTATGAATATTAATATGATGTAATAGAAGAACAATGTACTCAAATATGAATTGCATATGGAATTTTATTTTCCTGAGATAACTTGTATCCTTCATATTACGTCTATGACCGGCTATTTAAAAATGTAATTGAATAAGTCTGAATGAAAGCTTACTTGTAAAGTAAGATCCGGGGGTGCAAAGATTCCAACACGCAAAGTGAATCCCGCACGTGATTGGACAGAAATTGAGGCTTCGTTTGTGGTCGATCACATGATTCTGTGAAACCAATACACGCCTTTGCTGGAGATTGTGTAGCGTTCTCGACACGCTTCGAAGCTTCAGTGTCATACATATATTTAAGTTATGAAAATTTCAAAAGGAAACATTTCACAGACAATTTAATTATAAAAAAAATCTGTCATCAATGTTGACCAGTTACAATTACATTCGACTTACAAATGGCTTAGTTCATTTCCAAAATATTCAGTTTGATTAAAAATTCCACCTACAATATTCAACAGTCCGGCCGAGATGGGCAGAGAGGCAGGGGAAATCGTCTCAGGTTACTTATGCAACCATGGTTCCCTGAGTAGGGAACGAGACACTGCGTCCTCTAGGGGTCGCTATGGGGAACGCCTCGTCGTGACCCGTGTCTGAAGCATACATTGAAAAAACACCAACTCGTTGGCCGGCGACAGCCATGACGTCACTACCGGTGCGACTATAGTATAAATAGGCGCAGGGAGCACACATCATTCACGTCTTCGTCTGAAGCTTGCGTCCGCAGCATGGCAAGAAACCTAGAGGACGCAGTGTCTCATTCCCTACTCAGGGAA
>NW_015536563.1:12550-12786 GCF_001515605.1 Sinocyclocheilus anshuiensis
GAAATAAACACTGCAAGTCGAGCACCCGGTTTCTGAACCCAGCAGAGGGGGTGCTCATCGAGGACCTACCCTAGAAAGGGACAGAAACACACAGGTCCCGGGAAACACTGCAAAGAAACTAGGTTATACACACAACCACCAGCTTATTAGTTTATACACACACATATACTGTACCTTCCTTTGACCCGCGATTCTTCCTACCCCTACCCGCGGGCGGGGGAGGAGCGCAAGCCGCG